>NW_027187939.1:0-55605 GCF_041381155.1 Argopecten irradians | reverse complement strand
GATTGGTTCCAAAATGCAATATGCCCAACTAGGCCCTAGGGTAACCTACATGTAAAATTTGAGAAAGGAATCCATTAGTACTTTCCTGATGAAAAAGGCGGTAACAAACATTAACTATCAAAAAAACCAACGATGGCCTTCAGTCTCCAGTGACAGCTGGTTATCCACGTCACGCGAGACTGGTGCACTTGATCCTCATTAGCGGATAGCGCGCACCACTTTTGGGGGAGTGAGATGTGTGCGTCCTATCGTGCTATCATTCAGTAGCTGAAGAGCTTTCACACAGTGTAGCTCACAAGAACTATTAAAGGGGAAAAGAGCCAACCTGTTTTGTCCGTAGAGGGTTGCATGGCTCTGAAACCTGGGGAGAGCAAGGTCCCTGGAATATTGAATAGGTTATGAGCTCTTTTTTTCTCCCGATTTTTTTACAGCTAACGACCTCGGCCTATCCAATTGTGCATCTCCAGACTCCGTGATACGATCTAGAGGTACATCAGCCTGGGCCCTGTATTTACAATCGGCGTTGTTCATGCCGAGCCCCTTAGTGACAGATTCGTAGATCTCCCAAGAAGTCTGCGTGAGGGAGCTAGGGTCAATCGTGAGTATTAATAATATGGCAAGTCCTTGATCCTGATCGATCTAGCGAAGCGTGCTGCCTTGCTAGCAAGCTGTCGCAAGCTTGATTATGAATAAAAGGTTTGATTCGAAATATATACTTATCCGAGTATATCTAAGTCTATGTACACTCCTGGACAGCATTGACACCTAGTGGAACTAATGTAGCCAAGTATGTCCACATGCAGAAGGTGGGCCCCTCTGTTTGGGTCTTCTCGATGAAGCGGAGGGGAGCAACAGCTCGCGAATTTATAGAGGGATAACATCAACAAAGAAGGCATCCGAACCAACAAACAAAAATGAACAACAACCTAAATCACGCCTACAAGGAATCAACCACAGATCAACAACACAAACAAAGCGGTATCAACAAACACATTCCCACAGATTCTGGTACATGACCTCTACACAGAGAGGCAAGACCACTGCAGGTTTATCACCCCTTAAATAAAGCGGAAAAGGGCATCAAAGGCATTGCAGGAGATGGTCAAATACTGACAAGCCATTAGGTGATCGTGTGAACACCCCTAATATAGAGGTGATTTATCCGCAAGCAACAAGCGGAAGAAACCTCCTTAGGAACAAACATTATTGCCGGCCTCAGAAGGGTGTGTGTAAAAGACCACACTCATCATTGAATCGCAGCAATGGGGAGTAATCAGGTTGCCCCAGCCTTAGCGCAAAGACAATGAGGCTGAACTACTGTCATACCTACCAAGAGGAGAAACATATACACGGTCACCCATGTTAAAACTACCATCATGACGAAAAAAAGGGGGGTAGGGATGCTTGTGTCCACAACACAGCACATTTATCTCATACCCATTCGGCTACACACCAACAAATAAGAAGGGCACCACAGACATCGGAAACATGTAGTATTACGCCCCGTAGGCCAGCCGGTGGTTCATCTTGTTTCTACATGCCAACACGCAATCCAGTAAGGTCCGTGAGAGTTAACAGGCAGAGTACGGCCATCAGGAGAGCAAATGAAGACGAAAAAAGTAAAAAAAAAAAAAAAAAATGGTATAGACAGATACATGTGGGTCCGGTTCGAAGGTTCACTACGAAAAAGTACCAGTATGACCTCGTCAACCGTCCACAGTCGTCAATTGCGGTGCGTGAACCATGTGCTGCGTCCTGGCTCGCACGCTTGACCCGCCGTAGACTCGGGAGAGGGTAGAAATTACGGGTCAGAATATACCCGAGGTGATCCCTCCTTCCCTGAAGCAAGGAGGATTAGTATCGTAGAGATTCAGACCTGAAAGTTTGGCAACCAATGCCCAGATAACCCGCGCAAAGACGCCTGTTGACAGTGGTCACCGTCCCAACATGCGTCCGGTCACAGGCCTTGGTTAGACAAACCAAACAGGGACCATGATTGTCCCAGATAAGGCTGGATAGCCTCTAAGGCCTTGCAAAGGTAAACCATGGGGGACCCGAGGTTAAACAGTTTCATATGACAGGTCCATCTAAACCACCGAAGGAAACAAACACATACAACAACCCGTCAACCTGCACGGGGGCGCCAATACCCGTGATGCTAAAACGCCCAATCCCACACGGCGTCTCCATGGCCTGTACATCCACACCCAAATTGTCAAACACCGAACATCAGAAGAATGAAAGATTACCCGCCGATCGTGCCAATTGAACGTGCTTACAACTACACCGTCTATTTAACGGATAAAAAAACTCCCCTGATAAACAAAGTCCAAGTCGCTCCAGGCAATTACACCACCGGCACTGAGCCAAAGCGCTAGACCACAAAAACAACCAAGGTAAAGTCGTGCTGAGCAGCTCCCTGCACCACTAAACAACGGCTGCACCCAGTAATCGGATCATGCAATGACCCTATCCTTGGACGTAACAACTATGATGTTCTAACGGACGGCCAGCGAAGTCAGGTGGACAAGCAGCATTAATCGATCCACCCACATCCAACCCTGCATTCAAGTAGATCAGTCGGTCCGACCAAACTACTTCACTCAAAGGTATTCCACTATTACTAGACAAACAACTAGTCAAACAATGGAACAAATTCGCGTATTAAGAAGCGAACAAATATGAAGACATTAAAGCACAATCTTAATATCAACAAAAACCCCATCCATACATCTATCTAGCCTTGCAAGAAAAAATGGCTGAAAGACACCATCAATCACCGATCTAATTTACACATAATACAGCCAAAACGCCAACAACAGGTGTGCCGGCCCATCAAGGTGGTTTTGGCGGTGGCGGTGCAATAAACAACGTTTTACCTCACAGACAACATTAGCCGCTAGAACCACCTAGCACGCTGTTGCTGATAAAGTCGGCACCTCCTTCACCCGCAAAATTACAGTCTGATTCTATATATTTACACCTCCAAAAAACTCCATTTAGGTTGATGAAGAACTGAGAAACATCGTAATCACAACATACCATTGCCAAATATTATCAAGGGTAGCGCCTTTACGGTCATAATAGCCTCTGGGGCTCCCCAGGCACTGACGATAGAGGTAGACGTATCGAAGATTTTATATAATAAAAACAGCTTATGTCTTTATAACACCAATGCCCCAACATATTTACACCCTGCCTCTGGCTCGCTTATTGGCAACAAAGGTGGTCTACCCGAAATCAAACAATAAACTGTTTAAATTTCAAACCTACACTTAATCCTAAACTGGTCCAGTCGTGAGAGACCGCGAAGAGAGGAAGTTTAGTTCTCTCTCGCTCCGAACTGGACACAACATATTTACACATTCCTATCTATTGATGAGGGGAGGATCCTCCCACATGCCATGCATGTGAATTCTCCTCTCACAGTGGAACATATATTTTGAGTGCACTGTATTGATTTTAAATCACAAACGAGATAAGCACTACGATGTCTCCGACAAGTATACTTTGTTTCATGCCGTTGAGACATAATCGTATTTTTATATTATATCTCAAAGAAATCGGTATTTTATAAAATATGAACGTTTTTCTCATCATATCATCGTACCAGCTCAAACATTTCATCGTTACAATCAACATTTTGGCATGAGTTTTCTCGTGTGTTTTAGCCTAGAAACTATTTTATCCCATGCAAACCTTTTTTATCAATTAAAACGTTTAACAATTTTTTTTGGTTTCTTGTGTTTTTAATCTTACTATGCCTTTTCTTACCCTGATCTGTTATCCTGATATTAATGCCTGAATTGTAGTTTGGCCCTAAATGACCTTAGCTGTATCGATGGGCCGTAAAACTCAAACAAACAAACAAACAAACAAATCGCTACCCACATTGAACAATCGATTGTGCCATCCATCAATTCTTCTGGATTATGATATGGATGGTTTAACGTAGAACACTCTGATGGGGGCGAGATCACTTTCCCAATAAAACATCAAACCTGAAAGGGACACCGTACAACAGACTAGAGGAGGCCCATAATCCTCGTTTGGAAATCTAACAAAAGGCGGTACTGGGTCTCAATATTAAAACATTTGTTGCGCAGAGGATGCTCATTGAGGATAAATATAATGAACCTACGAATGACCCCATAGAAAAGATTTACACCAGCAAGTCCACACGACTTTCTAACGCTACAACACCACCACTAACCCAATACCGTTGCCAAAACCTACAAAGATATTCGTCTCCATCCCAATAATGAATCAATAAACAATAGATCAGGTAGAAATTCCGCACTTCGAGGCTTGTACATAGGCTTTCGTCCAACCGTCTCAAACTATAAACACATTATTAAAATTTTGGAGAGCAAAAGCTCTCGAAGGAAGATCCTACTCATATCCGTACAAGGAGAAGTACTTGGGCAAAGAGTACGTCATGCAAAAAATTCAATCTCCAATACATGCTATCGACAAGAGAAGTGATGGGAATAATGATTGAGTAAACATCAGTGAGGAAAAAAGGAAAAGCAACACCATCCTGACCACCCAACCTACATTTGATACACACCAATAACAATTTAGTCTTCCAGAAATCCCGAAATAGCAGACGCCTTTGCCAAAAATTTTTGCTAAAAAATTCATCCATCAAAAAAATCATTCCAAAAGAATTTCAAAAATAAGTAAGAAAGGAAAAAGGAAAAGAGACGTCTTAAAAATATAGTACTCCTCCAATAGTGAAAGTATACAATACGCCCTTATGCGAGTTAATACCAGAATTGCTCGAAGATCCCTTGAGAAACATCAAAAGGACTCGTCATCTGGACCCTAAAGTCTCGGAACATCCCAATAAATATGAGTAATAAAAGACAATTACCAGAAATCATCACTAAAAAGGTACCTGTATATATCCATAGAACTATAAAAATTAAAATCAAGTTTTACTCCTTCTGGGCCAAATTGTCCCACGAGCTCTCTAGGAAAGATACATCTACTATTAATAGAACACCACCTTCCCGAAGCCCGGGAAAAGAATCTAACGAGGCAAATCCAAAAATCTCAAATCGTCCTAAAAGTTATCAATGACGAGATGGTAGTTATGTAAAACTCTAGAACTGTATGATAGAATACTCCCAGAGATTCAGTATTGGGTCTCCTGAATCAAACAATATATTAAGAGTCCCCATAGCAAAGCGGCTATTAGAAACCGGCAAGGAGGCAACGTGTAACCCCACATTCGTAAGACAAAGCATAAGCATTTATTCGAGAAAGCAATTGAGCCAAAAAAAGAAGCAGTCTATAGTACGCCGAATGAGCACTTGACCCACAAATGCCAAGAAGCACACTGACCACACACATGGCAAAAAAGTGAAATCAAATAAGAGGACGAATGGATGCGTCGTGGGTGGCACCACCCACCACCCCGGTGAGGATGGGTGGCCGGGTGGCGATCTCCCTTATGACCTCGAGGTACTCACGGATGACCATAGCCGTCATTATTACAAACAAACATTTTACACTCAGCACAGATGAGCCAAAAACCAGCCTATAGAACGGCCGGGCCGGAGAACTACACAAATAATTTCAGGAAAGCTCCAGACAACACATCGGGCGGATAGGAGCGCGGAACCTCTCCGGGTGGTATACCTGTCCGTCACATCTTTTTATGACTATAAAGAAAAACAGCAAACCCTAAATATGAATACCTTATGGCCACTCTACCGAAAGGGTCTCTTATAATGAGTGGATAGATTATTCTTGATCAGTAACAGAACAAAAAACAAGCACACATGACTAAAGAACGACAACTACCACAATGAAGATTTAAGCGCAAAATATAACAACATATGGGTCCTGACGAATAATGGCTTTAAGATTTTTCCAAGATCAGAAACCTGTCAGTTATGAGCACTTCAGTCATAACAACGAATCAACCACGACAATGAACCTGACCACCCCCGACTGTTAAAACTGGAATAATAAATTCGCAGAAAGTTGTAAGCCAAACTAAATTTTTCTAGGACTCAATAATTGATTCAGAAACTGTCCATTGTTTCCAACAGATCAAACATCGGAAGAGGATAAGTGGGCTAGCGGAAGGCTTTGAACATACTCTACCATGTTTACATGTCCACATATACTGATTGGGGTGCAGACCGTGAAATGCTTCTACTTACATCTACCAGGGCACAAGATTAGATCAAAACACATTGACTACGGCTCTATATGTGTCTATGGATCGGCTCGCAGCTCCTATCTACAGATGCTTGACCCTATACAGAATCAGGGACCTAGCGTCTCGCACTTGGAGCTTTTCGAGAAACCTAACACCTGTAGAAGAGTCTCCATGATGGGAAGCTAATGAGCCATCTCTAGACGATCGACGAAAAAATTATCCTTACAGTATGCTGCCCAAACTGAAATCCAATCCCAAAAACCCCGCATTCGATCTTGTATTTTAATCCACAACACCAGGACATTATTCAGACAAAATCAAAAGCTCATACCAACATTTTTGCAATCAAGTAATTTTACAAATTTTTGACAGAAGTCATTAAATATCAAAATTATTCGACGCCAATTGACGAGATACACCCACAAATAATCAGGATAACACAGACCATGTCTCATTCAAGACACCTGAATCTTCAATTGTTACGTTTGCATGAGAGGGCAAAACAGTGTCCGATTGCATAACCCAGATAGAACACAAATCCACTCTTTCTGGGAGTGCATTCGGTCTTTCCCTGGAATCCATGTATCAGATCATAGGCAGCTGACGGATTCAAAAGATGTGTGCATAATGGTTGCGGCAGCAAATGCTGTACTTCCAATCAATGCTCCACTATCTCGACGTGCGCTGTCCATATGCTTGCCTCTCATTTTCTGCTCTGTCGGAACGATGTGCTAGGTCTGATTCTTGGCGACTTGACCACATACGAAAGAACAACCGCAATGCAAAAGCAGCAATCATCTATGATCAGCGACCTCTCATTCGGTTCTTCAGTCTTTGAAAAATCCAATGAAGCCCTAGAAATACTCCAAGTACCAAAATCTTATTGAAACCGGAACATTTCGCTTATCAACGCTAAAACTCAAAATTACTTATCGGGTCGGATTCCCAGATCACTATGGTGGGAAACACACTAAGAGGGAATCGAACATGCCATGAGTAAACAGCAGCAAAGATACTGCTCGTTACGCCTAGCACAAAACAGGATTTTGATAGCTACTACAGTACACCCGACATTCAATACCTTTCAAGATACTAGCATCCATGCCAATCAAACAGCGCAATTTAAGGGCACAACAAAGAAGGATGTTCCTACCGAAACAAGACAAATAGAACCTGTATTAAGAAATTCAAGCCTACACCTAAGTCCTAAGGACTGTCCAGTCGGAGAGACCTGCATGAAGAGAGGAAGGTTGTTCTACTCGAGAATACGAGTCGGCTCCGAAGCAGACCAACACCATTTTTGTCCACCATTCCTATCTATTGAGAAGGGAGTATCCACCCCTACATGCCATGCATGTGATTCTCCTCTCTCACAGTGGAGCATATTTTATTGCTTTGTATTGATTTTAAACACATACGAGATTAAATACTACGATGTCTCCGTCATGTACCACTTTGTTTTTCATGCCGTGAGACAAAATCGTATTTTCAATTATCCTCAAAGAGATCGTGATAATTTTAAGCAAAATATGAACGTTTTCTCATCATACATCGTATCAACTACACATTTCATCGTTTCATCAACATTGAGCATGAGTTTTTTCTCATGTGTTTATAGCCAAATTTATTTATCCCATGCAAAACCATTTTATCAAATAAACGTTTACAATCTGTGTTTTAGTCCTTACTTGCTTTTTTCTTAACCCTTGAACATTTTAATACTGATATTTAATGCATGACTTGTAGTTATGGCCCTAAATGACCTTAGATTTCGATGGGGCCGTAAAACTCAATCAAACAAACAAACAAACAAAAAATGGGTAATAGTATTCATGACATAGCCCATGAGGCACGGTGACATTTTTCATAAAGAATAATGTTCATTTTTCAGACAATTTTAAACATTATAGCCAGTCAGGTGATACGACTTCTTTAATTGACTATTTGTAGACTTCTTTCAATTAACTGTACGGATAAACAAAAGATGTAATGTCGTCCACGTGTTCTCACAGCATGTCATCACTCAACTACTGTACTAAACGATACTGATTTAACGGAGCAGTAATTTTAAAAATAGTATGCAGTTTTGACAAAAACAATAATGTATTCATGGACTTTATGCAGCAGATTTTGGACCTAGAAGATATGACGAATATGGACTCACACAATTTTTTTTTACCGTGGAAGGAATTTTAGCACGCATGAAGATATTTATGGATTGTATCGATTGATCTACAAAAAAAAGTACAGCTAAACGACCCATGTCATCTGTTTTAATTATTCTCATTAATTTGATGTGTTTTGTCGATGTACATGAAACACTAAATGCTTTTGAAACCACTTTTTACCTGATTGTTTATAATCGGCCCGCAGGTTGAATCATTTAGATTGATCAAAGATCGTATTAAACTTGAAATAAAAAAAATGAAACAAATGAACTTTGTATATCAAGGATGTATTAAAAGGACCCCATTCAATCTGAGGACCTCAGTTATGGAACACCAGCGCAAACCCAGTAATGATATATATTATTTTATACTCGGCCGTTATGTCTTTTGGTCAAACTCACTTTACAAATTTCTTTACTATTCATAAAATCCACCGACTTATTGCGTTACGTGTTATATTGTATCGTGTGCATTTATGGAACTATATTTCTGGTTATATACATATTTTTAGCGTGAATTGCCTGGTTAATTGTATATATATATATAATATAAAAAAATAAAAATCGATTTCTCACAAAAATGTTATTTAGCAAGAGGGATATTTAATCCAATCTATCACTAAAATTTCTCTTTTAACCTCATGTTTACGGACCATGGACAAAGGTTGGCGATTAACCGCCAGCGGCAACTCTCTAAATCACACGCGTGGCCATTCCAACGAACCCATAACAAAAATTGGCGAAGTCGTACCCAGAAAGTTACCTGAGAACTAATACGGTTGCGTGGCTTGGCATGTAAATCGCCGCGCGGGGTTCTAGCGTGACCAAGACAACGGGGTCATACCTCACGAAAACACGTGGAAAGCCCACCTGTCGTGCTTTTGATTCACAGACTTGCCTAACCAGTGTACGGGTACTCTAATATGTAATTAATCCATGTCACTGCAACTCAGAAGATAGTTTCAAAGATTTCATTATAGTCTCCCAGACACATTAAAATGTGTTACATGGATTATACAAGTTACATTTTTTAACTGCACGTGGCAGGAATGGACAATATATATCATTACCAATTACTAAAATATGGAAAATTAATTTGAAAATTAACAATACTTATACCGTACTACATATCATAGCTTTTATTTCACATCTACAAAAATACCATCATTTTTCTAATGAATAGAGACACCTTCTTCAATAATTGGATATTACAAATACCTATAAAGCCACCCATCTTATGAAGACTGGGATTACTATAATAATACTGTGGGATATATTTAATACGTATATTTTTTTTTTATTTCTTCGTGTTTACATACAAAAAGATAGTGAAATTCATCCCCGATATTTTCATTGCATAAATGGCATATTCTTTCACGTTTCTCAACATTACGCCATCTTCCAGTCTCAATTGGAATTTTTAAATTTGATGTACGGAATTTAGTTATGTATACTCTATTCATTTCCGATAATTTTATAAGATAATTTTCAAATCCAAATTCTTTTTTATATATTAGATAAGTCTGTCTCTTGAGGAGTTTTCCACACCTGAGAACCATTTTTGTATAAACTGATCTTGAAGGCGCTGTTTCATAAAACTTTTATAAAAACTGTTAATCATTTGTATTTCATTGAGGAAGATATTTGACTGACCAGATTCGTCAAAAATATTTTTAATGAAAGATATCCATTAAAATGTGTATATTCCTTCGAAATGTAACTTCGAGATTAGTTTATAAAGTATGCTACTTAATTTATTTTCATTTTGTATAAGTCTATTCCAAAAACACAGCATTCTCAGTTTGATATTTACTTCGAGTGGGAATCTTCCCAGTTCCCCATACACCATAAAATAGTAGTCGACGAACATGTACCATAAGTACACATGTACAATAAGTACGACTACACAACTGTGTGCTAATATTATACAATACTATTTATTTTATCTAATTCTTATCGGAACACATCGTCGTACCTAAATGAATAGTCAAGGACTCCAAAACCAAAAACTGTAACTAGATAGAAAGTTTCTTTTTAATCTGTTAAAATCGTTCATATATCTGGGTTTAGTGTAGTAGATAAACAAAGACGTGCGTGTCCTGAAAAGTCGTATATTAGAACGTGAAACTTTTTTTTTATTTTGAAATATTACCATTTAGTCTTTATATAAAATATCTCATAATACGTTGACTTGTATTTTGAAATGAAAAGTTGTTAAATTCTGTTGGTAACTCGATTTGGTCCGCAGTCACTGAAATAAAAACACACCATATTACAGTTTACGCGTGGCTGAACACGTGATGACCAGGTACTGATAAAATTGACAGGAACAGAAAGGTCGTCATGGTTCACGCTGGGTGGATAGTTATTTCATGACGGGGAGGGGTGTGCGGTCTGTATACATGAGGCGGTGGCGTTTGTGTGACATGAGTGAGTCGAGGATGCAACATTTCTTCGATATTTTTAGAAATTGATACTGATTAATACGTTCATAAAAATCACCAGAACTCAACTGTATGTAGTAAAAAATCTTTGTATTATTACTCAATGATATGTCGAGCATTTAATTACGCCCCTAATTGTTTTCTAAAAGGTATTGTTCATAGACGGCACTGATTAAGATATACACTTAATTCATTAATATTAAAATATGATACTTATAGATAATACTTGTATATATGTTATCTGTAATTTGATGTATGGATAAGCAGTAATAAAATGCAAAGTTTGCAGAGGTATCACTATTTTAATTACTGATCAAATTAGGAACATAGTCTAAACCAGACTGACAGATGTTGTAATGGATTTGATGATCAGATTGATTTCTTTACGCAATGACGCGCAAGCGTGATATTGGTCTGATGAAATCCATTGTTAATCGTTGGAAGTTTCGAGTGGGATTGGCATTCGGGTGTCGACAGATCGGTGAGGGGTTGAAGGTTACCTGTGACCACATCAAAGGAACTCTGTGATTGGTGTTACAAAACGCCATTTATAGGGAAAATATATCAAAGTTTTTCAGGGATGTAAAAAAAATCAACACGATCAATTTTATTGTCCTCTTCAGCTTTTCAACAGTTAACACAAGTGATGACGTCAGTTTGGTATTCCCTTCGATCTTCTCTTGTCCTACTCTATGATATCTGAAACGAGAACCTCGAACAGCATTTAGTATCAACACAATTTACATCAGTACAAACAGTAATTCATATTTTACCGCTCGTATCGGAACTCTCCCGAAAAAAAGGTTGAAAATGCATGTTTCGCCAGGTAGCAAGAATGACGAGAGTAAAACAAGTAACTGTATATTTAGAGAAAAATAAAGTAGTTTTAGTGCATGCATGACGTAAACATAAATATCACAGGGGTAGTCTACAATCGGATAGCTTGGCCCGT
Source organism: Argopecten irradians (assembly GCF_041381155.1). Lineage (NCBI taxonomy): Eukaryota > Metazoa > Mollusca > Bivalvia > Pectinida > Pectinidae > Argopecten > Argopecten irradians. The sequence continues at coordinate 43,867 of NW_027187939.1, read as the reverse complement.
TCCACAAACCTAATGTTTACCTGTGCAAGCCGTGTGTACTCGGCCGTCACGGCTCGTCGCGTCCGCTCGATAATTACCAACGTCAGTCAGAAAATCTGTTAATCTTCGCGCAGTAAGTATTAATATAACCCGACGAAATATCTCAAAGAGATCGGTATGTTAAGCAAAATATGTTTTCTCATCATATATCGTATCAACTCAACATTTCATCGTTTCATCAACATTGTGCATGAGTTTTCTCATGTGTTTTAGCCAAATTTATTTTATCCCATGCAAACTTTTTTGTTTTTATCAAATTAACGTTTACAATCTGTGTTTTAGTCCTTACTTGCTTTTTCTTACCCTGAACTTTTATCCTGATATTAATGCATGACTTGTAGTTTGGCCCTAAATGACCTTAGTTGTCGATGGGCCGTAAAACTCAAACAAACAAACAAACAAACAAACAAATGAGCTTAATCTGAAGATTACTATACATAACGTAACCACCCGCCCAGCTAATCCCGTACTTCGTAAGATTTCAACCAATTTGCAACTCATAAAGAGAAATTTTTACGTCTACTAGCAACTTTGAATGTTAATGTTCCCTTTCAATATCTTTGTCTATGTTGTCGTGAGTTTAATTTGGATTGTCTTGATTCTGATCGATCTTGCAGGTGTACAATCTTGCGAGCGTGCTGTCGCAAGCTTGATTTGAATTATGTTTGTTCGAAATATTCTTCCGAGTATACTATCTGTGTAACCCTGACACTTTGACATTGGATATCCATGTCATCATGAGTGTCCCCCTGTTGGGCTCCGAGGTGGGTGGGGGGCACAGCTAGCGAATTGTAATTAACTCTAAAAGATGGCTTCCAAAAACAAACAAAATGAACTACAACCAAAATCTCCCCAAAAGGAATCAACCACAAATCAACAAACAAAAAGCGGTACAACAAACACATTCCCACAGTTTCTGGTCATGTCCTCTACACAGAGTGGCAAGACCACTGCAGGTTTATCACCCTTAAATATTGCGAAAGGGCATCAAAGGCATTGCTGGAGATGTCAAATCTGTGAAGCCTTTGGGATCGGGTGATCTCGTAATAGAGGTTTTCCGCAAGCAACAAGCGGAGAACCTCCTTGGAACCAACAGTTTTGCCGGCCTCAGTGTGTGTGTAAAACCACACTCATCATTAAATTGCAGCAAGGGGGTAATCAGGTGCCCAGCCTTGCGCAATGACAATGAGGCTGACATACTGTCATACTTCCAAGAGGAGAACATTCCGGTCTCTCATGTTAAAACGCATCAAGACGAGAAAAAGTTGGGAGCTTGGTCCCAACACACACTTTATCTTAACATTCGCTACACCAACCTTACCACAGAGCGTAAACTGTTGGATACCAACGTTACAATGTCACTGTCTACATCCCTAATCCATTGAGGTGCCGTAACTGCCAGAGGTACGGCCATCATGAGAACAAATTGTAGACGGAAAATGGTATGTCAGTACTGTGGCCGTGAAAGGTCACGACGAAAAAGACGAATGTGACATTGTCAACCGTCACTGCGTCAATTGCGGGGTGACCATGCTGCGTCTGCTCGCACCTGTCCAGCCTGGACTCGGTAGAGGGAGATATTACGGGTCAAATATACCCAAGGTGTCTCTTTCCCCGAGGCTAGGAGGATAGTCGAGCGTTCAGACCTGAATGTGGGCAACCTATGCTCAGATCACCCGCGCAAAGACGCCTGTTGACAGTGTCACCGTCAAACATGCGTCGGTCCAGGCCTTGGTTGACAAGCCTAACTGGGACAATGATGTCCCAGAAATGGCTGATGCTAAGACCTGCAAAATAATCATGGGGGACCCGAACAGGTTCAAGTCTGGTCCATATAAGCCCCAACACAAACCACAACAAAAACCACAACAAAAACCACCTGGAGCTAAAACGCCAATCCCACCGGCGTCTCCAGAACTTACACAACACCAAACACCGAACATTAGAAAAAAAGTTACCGCCGCTCGTCATAGACGTGCTACATCTTCACCGTCTATTGACGTAAAAAAACTCCCTGAGAAAGCCAAGCGACCAGCAAATACACCACCGCAGGAGCAACGCCAGACAAAAACCACCAAGGTAAAGCTGGCGAGGCTCCCTGCAATAAACAACAAACCCAGTAAGGGATCAGATGACCCTATCCTTGGACGGAACATCTATGATGTTCTATCGGACGACAGCGAGTTTGGTGACAATACATTTATCGCCACCAAACAACCTGCTTCGAGCAGTCCTGTCGGTCCGACAAACTATCCTCAAGGATCAACATAGAGACAAACACTATCATACAATGGAACATACGCGGATTTAAAGCGAACATAGAAGAATTAAAACATCTTATACAAACAAAAAACCCATCCATATTCTGCCTTCAAGAAATAATGCTGAAAGACACCATCAATCTCCGACAATTTACACTATACACACCAAAACTCCAACAACAGGTGGCCGCCCATCAGGTGGTGTGGCGGTGGCGGTGCATAAAAACGTTCCTCACAGACACATTCAGCTAAATACCACCTTACAAGCTGTTGCTGTAAGCGCAACTCTTCACCGAAAAATAACAGTCTGTTCTATATATTTACCTCCAAATACTCCATTTAGTTGTGATGAACTGAGTAACATCGTATCACAACTACCAGTGCCATATATTATCATGGGTGACTTTAACGGTCATAATAGCCTCTGGGGCTCCCCAGGCACTGACGATAGAGGTAGACGTATCGAAGATTTTATTAATAAAAACAGCTTATGTCTTTATAACACCAATGCCCCAACATATTTACACCCTGCCTCTGGCTCGCTTACCCACATTGATCTATCGTTGTGCCATCCATCAATTCTTCTGGATTATGATTGGATGGTCAACGATGATCTCTGTGGGAGCGATCACTTTCCAATTATACTTAAAAACATAGGGTCACCAAAACTTGAGGAGCCTATTCCTCGTTGGAATCTACATAAGGCGGACTGGGTTCAATTTAAAAATTTGTGCGCAGAGGAGCTCATTGAGGATAAATTTTTGAACCTCGATGACCCCATTAAAATTTTCACAGAAGCGCTCACTTCTATCGCTACAAAAACCATACCAAAATCCGTGCCAAAACCTACAAAGTTTCGTCTCTCAAATGATTCATTTATGAATAGATCTGGTAGAAATTCCGCTCTGAGGCGGTACTTGGCTTCGCCAACCGTCTCAAACTATAACAATTTTAAAATTTGGAGAGCAAAAGCTCGAAGGTCTATCAAATCCGACAAGAAAAGTTACTTGGAAAGAGTACGTCTCAAAAATTAATTTCCAATACATCTTCGAAGAAAGTTTGGGAAATGATTGGTAAAATCAGTGGGAAAAGAAAAGCAACACCATCCTCCCACCTCATTAACAACAATAAAATATTTTCTTCAAAATCCGAAATAGCTGACGCCTTTGCCAAAAATTTTGCTAAAAATTCATCCATCAAAAATCATTCCAAAAGATTTCAAAAATTTAAAAAGGAAAAGGAAAAGAGACGTCTTAATTTAAATCCTCCAATAGTGAAAGTTACAATAGGCCTTTCGAGTTACCAGAATTGCTCGAGTCCCTTGAGAAATCAAAGGACTCGGCAGCTGGACCAGACGAAATTCCATATATGTTTTTTAAAACAATTACCAGACTCTTCACTAAAATGTCTTTTAACTATATTTAATCAAGTTTACTCTTCTGGCAAAATTCCCGAGTCTTGGAAGGAATCTACTATTATACCCCTTCCGAAGCCCGGGAAAGATGCTACCGATGCCAATAACTATCGTCCCTATTTCATTGACGAGTTGTATTTGTAAAACTCTAGAACGTATGATAAATACCAGATTAGTTTGGTTCCTGGAATCAAACAATATTTTAAGTCCTTTGCAAAGCGGCTTTAGAAACCGCAGGGGAACGGTAGACCACTTAGTTAGACTAGAAACATTTATACGAGAAGCATTTGCCAAGAAAGAACATCTTGTGGCCGTATTCTTTGACCTTGAAAAGGCATACGACACAACTTGGCAATATGGAATCATGAACGATCTCCATGATATCGGTATACGTGGTAATTAGCCAAAGTTTATATCAAATTTTATATCTGACAGGCATTTCAAAGTTCGAACGGGTTCAACTTATTCAGAAACAGAAACACAGGAGATGGGCGTCCCTCAGGGTGGTATCTTGTCCGTCACACTTTTTGGACTAAAAATTAACAGCATAACCAAATGTCTTGGCCAATCTACGGAAGGGTCTCTATTTGTGGATGATTTCTTGATCTGTTACAGATCAAAAAACATGCACACTATAGAACGGCAACTACAACAATGTTTAGGCAAATTACAAAATTGGGCTGACGAAAATGGCTTTAGATTTTCAAGATCAAAAACTGTCTGTATGCACTTCTGTCAAAAACGAAAACCACACAATGATCCTGACCTCACACTCAATGGAATTAAAATTCCAGTAGTTGAACAAACTAAATTTCTTGGACTAATATTTGATTCGAAACTGTCCTTTGTTCCACATATCAAACATCTGAAGGATAAGTGCTCGAAGGCGCTGAACATTCTACGAGTTCTTTCCCATTCTGATTGGGGTGCAGACCGTGAAATGCTTCTACGTATCTATCGGGCACTTATTAGATCAAAACTTGACTACGGCTCTATTTGTCTATGGATCGGCTCGCAGCTCCTATCTACAGATGCTTGACCCTATACAGAATCAGGGACTGCGTCTGGCACTTGGAGCTTTTCGAACAACACCTGTGAAGAGTCTCCATGTGGAAGCTAATGAGCCATCTCTAGACGACCGACGAAAGAAATTATCCTTACAGTATGCTGCTCAACTGAAATCCAACCCCAAAAATCTTGCATTTAACCTTGTATTCAATCCACAACATCAAGAAATATTTACACAAAATCAAAAGCTCATACCAACATTTGGCATCAGAATTTCAAAATTTTTGCTGGAACTTAATATAACTTTCGACACCATTGACGAGTACACCGTATCGGATGTACCACCATGGCTCATTCAAACACCTGATATCAATTTATCTCTACATGAGAGGGCAAAATCCAGTGCATTACCCGAAGAACACAAATCCTCCTTTCGGGAGTGCATTAGGGCTTTCCCTGACCATGTTCAGATCTACACTGACGGATCAAAAGATGGTGATAAAGTTGCGGCAGCATGCTGTACGTCTAATCACTGCTCCTCTATCCGACTCCCGGATACTGCCTCCATTTTCTCTGCGGAAGCGTGTGCTATCGGTCTGGCGCTTGACCATATCGAAGAACACCGCATTGAAAAGGCAATCATCTGTTCAGACTCTCTTTCGGTTCTTCAGGCTTTGAAATCAAGAAGCCCTAGAAATACTCTAATCCAAAATCTTTTAATCCGAACATTTCGATTATCTTCTAAAACTCAAATTACTTATCTCTGGATTCCCAGTCATGTGGGTATAAAGGGGAATGAACAGGCTGATAAAGCAGCTAAGACTGCTCTTCGCCTAGCACAAACAGATTTGAAACTACCATACACCGACATCAAACCTTCAATTCAGTCAGCCATCAAACACCATTGGCAACAAAGGTGGTCTACCGAAACAAACAATAAACTGTTTAAAATTCAACCTACACTTAATCCTAAACTGTCCACTCGGAGAGACCGCAGAGAGGAAGTTGTTCTCTCTCGGCTCCGAACTGGACACACATATTTTACACATTCCTATCTATTGAGAGGGGGGGATCCTCCTACATGCCATGCATGTGATTCTCCTCTCACAGTGGAGCATATTTTATTGCATTGTATTGATTTTAAACACATACGAGATAAATACTACGATGTCTCCGACATGTACACTTTGTTTCATGCCGTGAGACATAATCGTATTTTCAATTATCTCAAAGAGATCGGTATTTTAAGCAAAATATGAACGTTTTCTCATCATACATCGTATCAACTCAACATTTCATCGTTTCATCAACATTGTGCATGAGTTTTCTCATGTGTTTTAGCCAAATTTATTTTATCCCATGCAAAACTCTTTTATCAAATAAACGTTTACAATCTGTGTTTTAGTCCTTACTTGCTTTTTCTTACCCTGAACTTTTATACTGATATTAATGCATGACTTGTAGTTTGGCCCTAAATGACCTTAGTTGTCGATGGGCCGTAAAACTCAATCAAACAGCCATCTTGTTGACCGATTGGTCCCAAAATGCAATATGCACAACTAGGCCCCTAGGGAAACCTACATATGAAATTTGAGAAAGATCCCTTCAGTACTTTCTGGGAAATAGCGGTAACAAACTTTAACTATCAAAATCCAAGATGGCCGCCAGTCGGCCATCTTGTTGACCGATTGGTCCCAAAATGCAATATGCACAACTAGGCCCCTAGGGAAACCTACATATGAAATTTGAGAAAGATCCCTTAAGTACTTTCTGAGAAATAGCGGTAACAAACTTTAACTATCAAAATCCAAGATGGCCGCCAGTCGGCCATCTTGTTGACCGATTGGTCCCAAAATGCAATATGCACAACTAGGGCCCTAGGGGAACCTGCATGTGAAATTTGAGAAAGATCCCTTCTCTACTTTCTGAGAAATAGCGGTAACAAGAATTGTTAACGGACGGACGGACGGACGGACGACGGACCACGGACGAAAGGCGATTTGAATAGCCCACCATCTGATGATGGTGGGCTAAAAATGTAATAAGTTGATACAGGACCAGGTAGGTCAGTTTAGTTCCTAGGAATGGGGTCTGAAGTGTGGGTGGCTGGGGATGAGATAGAGGATAAAGTCGGGGATGTTACAGGGCCAGGGAGTTCGGTGTAGGAATGGAGCCTGAAGTTTGAGAGGCTGGTGGTGGGATAGTGATTGGAATGTTGTTTAAGGACCTGAAATATCAGTATAGGATGGTGATTTAGGGCCAGAGGTGGCATTACCAGAATATTGTAAAGATCGAGTTGAAGTGTTTCCATTTGAAAATAAAGGAGTACAATGGTCAGAAAAAGGCATAGAAGAAGTGTCGGTCTCCTGGTTTACCAGTACCACTGGTAGCCATGTTTTGTTAATTTTCGTTCTTAAACTGTTATTTTAACCATATTCGTGATTTTTGAAATATTTATGTTGGTTATATCTGTTTTACTGTTATTATCAAAATTTTAGTTATCTTTAACTAAAAGCATGTCATTATTTTCTAGCACACGTTATATTTTTGCTGCTGTGTTATCTCAATCTTTGCATGCGTTTGTCTTTTTTAAATGATGTTAGATTTAGTGGCTGTTGTTATTATTTATTTTGCATTGTTATTCATTTCATTTCACGTGTTAGTGTCAGCAATGATTGTTAATGATTTTGTTTCCCATGTTATTGCCAGAATGTTACGTGATTTTTATGTGAAACTTTGTTTGCATCAACAGAACATGTGATTATTTACGTGACCACGTTACGAGTATCGTTGGAAACGTTATTTTTTTTGAAAGCGTTATTTTTTTTCGTGGAAATACCACTGCCTATTGTTCTCATTGACCCCCTGCGGCGACAGCGCAGTGAGCCGGCGGGCGAGCTTCGCTAGTGTGTTGACCACTCACCCATAACGAGAGCACGGCTCCCAATATATAGTCGACTGGCGGTATCGCTGTCACTGTTTCGCTACCGTATCTCATGTGCTGTGCAACTGAGCATGGAATATATATAGTTTTCAGTTACTATATTTACAGTTCTAGCTAAGTCTCTGCGAAAAAATCCTGTATCAATAGACCCTTAGTACTAGTTACTATATGTTACATCCGTATTTTCTTAGGTTAGTAAATTTCCTAATTCTTAGGTTAGTAAACGTCCAAATTTGTCAAGCTAACCAGTCACTTCTAGTTGTGTTCAAGTACCTATCACTCCACGAGCTAGCTTTGGACCATATCAAATCGATATGTTGCATCATCAAGGTCACTATGTCATCGCGAAATATCAGCTCTAAAACAGTATGAGACAAATCTTCCTGATCGTGTTAGAAGTCCCCCTTCAAAATTATGAAGATAGACGACTAAGCCCACAAAAAAAACAACACCACGTTCATTAGGGCCGCTAGTTACTGAAGTCGGGTCGTAATAAAATGAATTGAAAAAATTGTCAATTCAAGATTCAGCGAGCGAAGTGATGACAAGGGGCGGAGTCAATTAATACCAATCAAGGTACGCTTCTTATGTGATTGGGTAATAGTATTCATGACATTGCCCATGAGGCACGGTGACATTTTTCATAAAGAATAATGTTCATTTTTCAGACAATTTTAAACATTATAGCCAGTCAGGTGATACGACTTCTTTAATTGACTATTTGTAGACTTCTTTCAATTAACTGTACGGATAAGCAAAAGATGTAATGTCGTCCACGTGTTCTCACAGCATATCATCACTCAACTACTGTACTAAACGATACTGATTTAACGGAGCAGTGGTTTTAAAAGTAGTATGCAGTTTTGACAAAAACAACAATGTATTCATGGACTTTATGCAGCAGATTTTGGACCCAGAAGATATGACGAATATGGACTCACACAATTTTTTTTACCGTGGAAGGAATTTTAGCACGCATGAAGATATTAATGGATTGTATCGATTGATCTACGAAAAAAGTACAGCTAAACGACCGATGTCATCTGTTTTAATTATTCTCATAAATTTGATGTGTTTTGTCGATGTACATGAAACACTAAATGCTTTTGAAACCACTTTTTACCTGATTGTTTATAATCGGCCCGCAGGTTGAATCATTTAGATTGATCAAAGATCGTATTAAACTTGAAATAAAAAAATGAACAAATGAACTTTGTATATCAAGGATGTATTAAAAGGACCCCATTCAATCTGAGGACCTCAGTTATGGAACACCAGCGCAAACCCAGTAATGATATATATTATTTTATACTCGGCCGTTATGTCTTTTGGTCAAACTCACTTTACAAATTTCTTTACTATTCATAAAATCCACCGACTTATTGCGTTACGTGTTATATTGTATCGTGTGCATTTATGGAACTATATTTCTGGTTATATACATATTTTTAGCGTGAATTGCCTGGTTAATTGTAAATATATATATAATATAAAAAAAATCGATTTCTCACAAAAATGTTATTTAGCAAGAGGGATATTTAATCCAATCTATCACTAGAATTTCTCTTTTAATCTCATGTTTACGGACCATGGACAAAGGTTGGCGATTAACCGCCAGCGGCAACTCTCTAAATCACACGCGTGGCCATTCCAACGAACCCATAACGAAAATTGGCGAAGTCGTACCCAGAAAGTTACCTGAGAACTAATACGGTTGCGTGGCTTGGCATGTAAATCGCCGCGGGGTTCTAGCGTGACCAAGACAACGGGGTCATACCTCACGAAAACACGTGGAAAGCCCACCTGTCGTGCTTTTGATTCACAGACTACGGGTACTATAATATGTAATTAATCCATGTCACTGCAACTCAGAAGATAGTTTCAAAGATTTCATTATAATCTCCCAGACACATTAAAATGTGTTACATGGATTATACAAGTTACATTTGTAACTGCACGTGGCAGGATGGACAATATATATCATTACCAATTACTAAAATATGGAAAATTAATTTGAAAATTAACAATACTTATACCGTACTACTACATGTATCATAGCTTTTATTCACATCTACAAAAATACCATCATTTTTCTAATGAATAGAGACATCTTCAATAATTGGATATTACAAATACCTATAAAGCCACTCATCTTATGAAGACTGGGATTACTATAATAATACTGTGGGATATATCTAAAACGTATATATTTTTGTTTATTTCTTCGTGTTTACATACAAAAAGATAGTGAAATTAATCCCCGATATTTTCATTGCATAAATGACATATTCTTTCACGTTTTTCAACATTACGCCATCTTCCAGTCTCAATTGGAATTTTTAAATTTGATGTACGGAATTTAGTTATGTATACTCTATTCATTTACGATAATTTTATAAGATCATTTTCAAATCCAAATTCGTTTTTATATATTAGATAAGTCTGTCTCTTGAGGAGTTTTCAACTGATCTTGAAGGCGCTGTTTCATAAAACTTTTATAAAAACTGTTAATCATTTGTATTCATTGAGGAAGATATTTGACTGACCAGATTCGTCAAAAATATTTTTTAATTAAAGACATCCATTAAAATGTGTATATTCCTTCGAAATGTAACTTCGAGATTAGTTTATAAAGTATGCTACTTAATTTATTTTCATTTTGTATAAGTCTATTCCAAAAACACAGCATTCTCAGTTTGATATTTACTTCGAGTGGGAATCTTCCCAGTTCCCCATACACCATAAAATAGTAGTCGAAGAACATAAGTACAAATGTACAATAAGTACGACTACACAACTGTGTGCTATTATTATACAATACTATTTATTTTATCTAATTCTTATCGGAACACATCGTCGTACCTAAATAAATAGTCAATGACTCCAAAACCAAAAACTGTAACTAGATAGAAAGTTTCTTTTTAATCTGTTAAAATCGTTCATATATCTGGGTTTAGTGTAGTAGATAAACAAAGACGTGCGTGTCCTGAAAAGTCGTATATTAGAACGTGAAACTTTTTTTTTATTTTGAAATACTACCATTTAGTCTTTATATAAAATATCTCATAATACGTTGACTTGTATTTTGAAATGAAAAGTTGTTAAATTCTGTTGGTAATTCGATTTGGTCCGCAGTCACTGAAATAAAACACACCATATTACAGTTTACGCGTGGCTGAACACCTGATGACCAGGTACTGATAAAATTGACAGGAACAGAAAGGTCGTCATGGTTCACGCTGGGTGGATAGTTATTTCATGAGGGAGGGTGTGCGTCGGTGGCGGTGGCGTTTGTGTGACATGAGTGAGTCGAGGATGCAACATTTCTTCGATATTTTTAGAAACTGATACTGATTAATACGTTCATAAAAATCACCAGAACTCAACTGTATGTAGTAAACAAATCTTTGTATATATTACTCAATGATATGTCGAGCATTTAATTACGCCCCTTATTGTTTTCTAAAAGGTATTGTTCATAGACGGCACTGATTAAGATATACACTTAATTCATTAATATTAAAATATGATACTTATAGATAATACTTGTATATATGTTATCTGTAATTTGATGTATGGATAAGCAGTAATGAAATGCAAAGTTTGCAGAGGTATCACTATTTTAATTACTGATCAAATTAGGAACATAGTCTAAACCAGACTGACAGATGTTGTAATGGATTTGATGATCAGATTGATTTCTTTACGCAATGACGCGCAAGCGTGATATTGGTCTGATGAAATCCATTGTTAATCGTTGGAAGTTTCGAGTGGGATTGGCATTCGGGTGTCGACAGATCGGTGAGGGGTTGAAGGTTACCTGTGACCACATCAAAGGAACTCTGTGATTGGTGTTACAAAACGCCATTTATAGGGAAAATATATCAAAGTTTTTCAGGGATGTAAAAAAAAATCAACACGATCAATTTTATTGTCCTCTTTAGCTTTTCAACAGTTAACACAAGTGATGACGTCAGTTTGGTATTCCCTTCGATCTTCTCTTGTCCTACTCTATGATATCTGAAACGAGAACCTCGAACAGCATTTAGTATCAACACAATTTACATCAGTACAAACAGTAATTCATATTTTACCGCTCGTATCGGAACTCTCCCGAAAAAAAGGTTGAAAATGCATGTTTCGCCAGGTAGCAAGAATGACGAAAGTAAAACAAGTAACTGTATATTTAGAGAAAAATAAAGTAGTTTTAGTGCATGCATGACGTAAACATAAATATCACAGGGTTAGTCTACTATCGGATAGCTTGGCCCGTTCCACAAACCTAATGTTTACCTGTGCAAGCCGTGTGTACTCGGCCGTCACGGCTCGTCGCGTCCGCTCGATAATTACCAACGTCAGTCAGAAAATCTGTTAATCTTCGCGCAGTAAGTATTAATATAACCGACGAAATATCTCAAAGAGATCGGTATGTTAAGCAAAATATGAACGTTTTCTCATCATATATCGTATCAACTCAACATTTCATCGTTTCATCAACATTGTGCATGAGTTTTCTCATGTGTTTTAGCCAAATTTATTTTATCCCATGCAAACCTTTTTTTTTATCAAATTAACGTTTACAATCTGTGTTTTAGTCCTTACTTGCTTTTTCTTACCCTGAACTTTTATCCTGATATTAATGCATGACTTGTAGGTTTGGCCCTAAATGACCTTAGTTGTCGATGGGCCCGTAAAACTCAAACAAACAAACAAACAAACAAACTATCGCCGAATATTTTAATTTCACTGTCGCATCGGAAAAGTTTGACCCCGACTATGTAGCATTAGATAGCCGTGCATGTAAACAAAGGTGGGTACTTGTAACTGATAGCCTCTGATGGTTTGTTGAAAGGAAATTCGAAATTCGAAATTCTTTATTTCAACGTAAGTATACAACTTATTGGAATATTAACATAAAATATACATATATACAATCAACAAAGGATGGTTTGTTAGTCGGCCGTCACGGCGGCGACAGCGGACAGAAAAATACTTAATTTTACGACAGAATACTTAATTTTTCTGATCGAATTGGAACTCTAAGGAAAATTCCTAATATTAAGGGTTAACACTGAATAAAAAAGTACATAAGCTAATCCTGCCGAAACTTGTTAAAAATTAAGTATTCTGCCGTTATTCTAACAAATTCTGAATATTAGTACTGAAAAACATCTTTCTTTGACACATAATCGGATAAAAATCTGTTGTCATACATACATAAATAAAGCATCGACTTGTTTTCATGTTTATATGGTAATATCACAGGGATCCGAAAATTAGCTTTATTTGATATATTTCATTTATGGACCTAAACCTCTAAAATTGGTCTTAGGGCCCTCTGTTGGGACCGTAGAAAACTGTATTTATCAACAAAAGGAAGCGAATGTCTTACGTCCTACAAAGTATGTACTTTATCTTCAAATTCCGCCGTCAGCTGTCAACATAAAACTTGTTCGATGTCATACTTATAAATGATGGCAACTTGAAGTTTGGATCGATTCAAAGCTCACGAGGAAAGATCATCCCAATGTCTCCCGGGAAATATCGCGGCCTGTTTATTTATTAGTTTAAACAATACTTTTTACTCAAGTAAACTTCTTATAAGCATACACATACAAATGGATTCAACGATTACAGAAATTTCCAAAGATGTTCTCAATGGGATGCAGAACCTGGAATGGAAATATTAATATCTGACCAAAATCGTGATTTTTATTCATTCCTATAATTCATGTACATAGTTGTGTTTCTTAAACCGTTCTGGAATTCAAAATAAATAAAAAGAAGTAATTATTGTGTTTGTAATGCGCTAAAACAGATTGACAATTAAAATGTTTCTGACAACATGAATTTTGACACGTGTAGTTCCACAAAATTTAAATGGTATTATTAGCTGCAGTTTTTGCGTTATTTCAATGTAGATCTAATGTCGATACGTATAAACCCCCACCCCCATATACAATATATGAATCAAAATTTAGGATAGAATATTACATGTCTATTAAATTACAGTAAAACTATTAAGTCTCTGGTTTAAATACTTGTAGATGACTTGTGTGCACATTCTGAAGATTACTATACATAACGTAACCACCCGCCCAGCTAATCCTGTACTTCGTAAGATTTCAACCAATTTGCAACTCATAAAGAGAAATTTTTACGTCTACTAGCAACTTTGAATGTTAATGTTCCCTTTCAATATCTTTGTCTATAAAGTCGTATAGTTTTAATTTGGATTGTCTTGATTCTGATCGATCTTGCAGGTGTACAATCTTGCGAGCGTGCTGTCGCAAGCTTGATTTGAATTATGTTTGTTCGAAATATTCTTCCGAGTATACTATCTGTGTAACCCTGACACTTTGACATTGGATATCCATGTCATCATGAGTGTCCCCCTGTTGGGCTCCGAGGTGGGTGGGGGCACAGCTAGCGAATTGTAATTAACTCTAAAAGATGGCTTCCAAAAACAAACAAAATGAACTACAACCAAAATCTCCCCAAAAGGAATCAACCACAAATCAACAAACAAAAAGCGGTACAACAAACACATTCCCACAGTTTCTGGTCATGTCCTCTACACAGAGTGGCAAGACCACTGCAGGTTTATCACCCTTAATATTGCGAAAGGGCATCAAAGGCATTGCTGGAGATGTCAAATCTGTGAAGCCTTTGGGATCGGGTGATCTCCTAATAGAGGTTTTCCGCAAGCAACAAGCGGAGAACCTCCTTGGAACCAACAGTTTTGCCGGCCTCAGTGTGTGTGTAAAACCACACTCATCATTAAATTGCAGCAAGGGGGTAATCAGGTGCCCAGCCTTGCGCAATGACAATGAGGCTGACATACTGTCATACTTCCAAGAGGAGAACATTCCGGTCTCTCATGTTAAACGCATCATGACGAGAAAAAGTGGGAGCTTGGTCCCAACACACACTTTTATCTTAACATTCGCTACACCAACATTACCACAGAGCGTAACTGTTGGATACCAACGTTACAATGTCACTGTCTACATCCCTAATCCATTGAGGTGCCGTAACTGCCAGAGGTACGGCCATCATGAGAACAATTGTAGACGGAAAATGGTATGTCAGTACTGTGGCCGTGAAGGTCACGACGAAAAAGACGAATGTGACATTGTCAACCGTCACTGCGTCAATTGCGGGGGTGACCATGCTGCGTCTGCTCGCACCTGTCCAGCCTGGACTCGGTAGAGGGAGATATTACGGGTCAAATATACCCAAGGTGTCTCTTTCCCCGAGGCTAGGAGGATAGTCGAGCGTTCAGACCTGAATGTGGCAACCTATGCTCAGATCACCCGCGCAAAGACGCCTGTTGACAGTGTCACCGTCAAACATGCGTCGGTCCAGGCCTTGGTTGACAAGCCTAACTGGGACAATGATGTCCCAGATATGGCTGATGCTAAGACCTGCAAAATAATCATGGGGGACCCGAACAGGTTCAAGTCTGGTCCATATAAGCCCCAACACAAACCACAACAAAAACCACAACAAAAACCACCTGGAGCTAAAACGCCAATCCCACCGGCGTCTCCAGAACTTACACAACACCAAACACCGAACATTAGAAAAAAAGTTACCGCCGCTCGTCATAGACGTGCTACATCTTCACCGTCTATTGACGTAAAAAAACTCCCTGAGAAAGCCAAGCGACCAGCAAATACACCACCGCAGGAGCAACGCCAGACAAAAACCACCAAGGTAAAGCTGGCGAGGCTCCCTGCAATAAACAACAAACCCAGTAAGGGATCAGATGACCCTATCCTTGGACGGAACATCTATGATGTTCTATCGGACGACAGCGAGTTTGGTGACAACCCATTTATCGCCACCAAACAACCTACTTCAAGTAGTCCTGTCGGTCCGACAAACTATCCTCAGGGACCAACATAGAGACAAACACTATCATACAATGGAACATACGCGGATTTAAAGCGAACATAGAAGAATTAAAACATCTTATACAAACAAAAAACCCATCCATATTCTGCCTTCAAGAAATAATGCTGAAAGACACCATCAATCTCCGACAATTTACACTATACACCAAAACTCCAACAACAGGTGGCCGCCCATCAGGTGGTGTGGCGGTGGCGGTGCATAAAAACGTTCCTCACAGACACATTCAGCTAAATACCACCTTACAAGCTGTTGCTATAAGTGCAACTCTTCACCGAAAAATAACAGTCTGTTCTCTATATTTACCTCCAAATACTCCATTTAGTTGTGATGAACTGAGTAACATCGTATCACAACTACCAGTGCCATATATTATCATGGGTGACTTTAACGGTCATAATAGCCTCTGGGGCTCCCCAGGCACTGACGATAGAGGTAGACGTATCGAAGATTTTATTAATAAAAACAGCTTATGTCTTTATAACACCAATGCCCCAACATATTTACACCCTGCCTCTGGCTCGCTTACCCACATTGATTTATCGTTGTGCCATCCATCAATTCTTCTGGATTATGATTGGATGGTCAACGGTGATCTCTGTGGGAGCGATCACTTTCCAATTATACTTAAAAACATAGGGTCACCAAAACTTGAGGAGCCTATTCCTCGTTGGAATCTACATAAGGCGGACTGGGTTCAATTTAAAAATTTGTGCGCAGAGGAGCTCATTGTGGATAAATTTTTGAACCTCGATGACCCCATTAAAATTTTCACAGAAGCGCTCACTTCTATCGCTACAAAAACCATACCAAAATCCGTGCCAAAACCTACAAAGTTTCGTCTCTCAAATGATTCATTTATCAATAGATCTGGTAGAAATTCCGCTCTGAGGCGGTACTTGGCTTCGCCAACCGTCTCAAACTATAACAATCTTAAAATATGGAGAGCAAAAGCTCGAAGGTCTATCAAATCCGACAAGAAAAGTACTTGGAAAGAGTACTTCTCAAAAATTAATTCCAATACATCTTCAAAGAAAGTTTGGGAAATGATTGGAAAAATCAGTGGGAAAAGAAAAGCAACACCATCCTCCCACCTCATTAACAACAATAAAATATTTTCTTCAAAATCCGAAATAGCTGACGCCTTTGCCAAAAATTTTGCTAAAAATTCATCCATCAAAAATCATTCCAAAAAATTTCAAAAATTTAAAAAGGAAAAGGAAAAGAGACGTCTTAATTTTAAATCCTCCAATAGTGAAAGTTACAATAGGCCTTTCGAGATACCAGAATTGCTCGAGTCCCTTGAGAAATCAAAGGACTCGGCAGCTGGACCAGACGAAATTCCATATATGTTTTTAAAACAATTACCAGACTCTTCACTAAAATGTCTTTTAACTATATTTAATCAAGTTTACTCTTCTGGCAAAATTCCTGAGTCTTGGAAGGAATCTACTATTATACCCCTTCCGAAGCCCGGGAAAGATGCTACTGATGCCAATAACTATCGTCCTATTTCATTGACGAGTTGTATTTGTAAAACTCTAGAACGTATGATAAATACTAGATTAGTTTGGTTCCTGGAATCAAACAATATTTTAAGTCCTTTGCAAAGCGGCTTTAGAAACCGCAGGGGAACGGTAGACCACTTAGTTAGACTAGAAACATTTATACGAGAAGCATTTGCCAAGAAAGAACATCTTGTGGCCGTATTCTTTGACCTTGAAAAGGCATACGACACAACTTGGCAATATGGAATCATGAACGATCTCCATGATATCGGTATACGTGGTAATTTGCCAAAGTTTATATCAAATTTTATATCTGACAGGCATTTCAAAGTTCGAACGGGTTCAACTTATTCAGAAACAGAAACACAGGAGATGGGCGTCCCTCAGGGTGGTATCTTGTCCGTCACACTTTTTGGACTAAAAATTAACAGCATAACCAAATGTCTTGGCCAATCTACGGAAGGGTCTCTATTTGTGGATGATTTCTTGATCTGTTACAGATCAAAAAACATGCACACTATAGAACGACAACTACAACAATGTTTAGGCAAATTACAAAATTGGGCTGACGAAAATGGCTTACACAGATTTTCAAGATCAAAAACTGTCTGTATGCACTTCTGTCAAAAACGAAAACCACACAATGATCCTGACCTCACACTCAATGGAATTAAAATTCCAGTAGTTGAACAAACTAAATTTCTTGGACTAATATTTGATTCGAAACTGTCCTTTGTTCCACATATCAAACATCTGAAGGATAAGTGCTCGAAGGCGCTGAACATTCTACGAGTTCTTTCCCATTCTGATTGGGGTGCAGACCGTGAAATGCTTCTACGTATCTATCGGGCACTTATTAGATCAAAACTTGACTACGGCTCTATTGTCTATGGATCGGCTCGCAGCTCCTATCTACAGATGCTTGACCCTATACAGAATCAGGGACTGCGTCTGGCACTTGGAGCTTTTCGAACAACACCTGTGAAGAGTCTCCATGTGGAAGCTAATGAGCCATCTCTAGACGATCGACGAAAGAACTTATCCTTACAGTATGCTGCTCAACTGAAATCCAACCCCAAAAATCCTGCATTTAACCTTGTATTCAATCCACAACACCAAGAAATATTTACACAAAATCAAAAGCTCATACCAACATTTGGCATCAGAATTTCAAAATTTTTGCTGGAACTTAATATAACTTTCGACACCATTGACGAGTACACCGTATCGGATGTACCACCATGGCTCATTCAAACACCTTATATCATTTTATCTCTACATGAGAGGGCAAAATCCAGTGCATTACCCGAAGAACACAAATCCTCCTTTCGGGAGTGCATTAGGGCTTTCCCTGACCATGTTCAGATCTACACTGACGGATCAAAAGATGGTGATAATGTTGCGGCAGCATGCTGTACATCTAATCACTGCTCCTCTATCCGACTCCCGGATGTTGCCTCCATTTTCTCTGCGGAAGCATGTGCTATCGGTCTGGCGCTTGACCATATCGAAGAACATCGCATTGAAAAGGCAATCATCTGTTCAGACTCTCTTTCGGTTCTTCAGGCTTTGAAATCAGGAAGCCCTAGAAATACTCTAATCCAAAATCTTTTAATCCGAACATTTCGATTATCTTCTAAAACTCAAATTACTTATCTCTGGATTCCCAGTCATGTGGGTATAAAGGGGAATGAACAGGCTGATGAAGCAGCTAAGACTGCTCTTCGCCTAGCACAAACAGATTTGAAACTACCATACACCGACATCAAACCTTCAATTCAGTCAGCCATCAAACACCATTGGCAACAAAGGTGGTCTACCGAAACAAACAATAAACTGTTTAAAATTCAACCTACACTTAATCCTAAACTGTCCAGTCGGAGAGACCGCAGAGAGGAAGTTGTACTCTCTCGGCTCCGAACTGGACACACATATTTTACACATTCCTATCTATTGAGAGGGGAGGATCCTCCTACATGCCATGCATGTGATTCTCCTCTCACAGTGGAGCATATTTTATTGCATTGTATCGATTTTAAACACATACGAGATAAATACTACGATGTCTCCGACATGTACACTTTGTTTCATGCCGTGAGACATAATCGTATTTTTAATTATCTCAAAGAGATCGGTATTTTAAGCAAAATATGAACGTTTTCTCATCATACATCGTATCAACTCAACATTTCATCGTTTCATCAACATTGTGCATGAGTTTTCTCATGTGTTTTAGCCAAATTTATTTTATCCCATGCAAACCTCCTTTTTATTTTATCAAATTAACGTTTACAATCTGTGTTTTAGTCCTTACTTGCTTTTTCTTACCCTGAACTTTTATCCTGATATTAATGCATGACTTGTAGTTTGGCCCTAAATGACCTTAGTTGTCGATGGGCCGTAAAACACTAACAAACAAACAAAACAAACTTAAAATTAAGGATCAAACATTACACCAATGTGTATGATAACAAACCTATTAGGTTCTTGTTGTAAAACATGAATTCTTGGAAGTATTTTGGTATAGCTTTAAAGCGGTCGTAAGTACATTAGAGACGCTACACCTTTACGTACACAAGAACGGTTTTTTGGATACGTAAGTCATGACAAATTTGGTTATCGACCACCAACTATCTTATTTAGGACCTGGCTATAATTTAAGACAAACAAACAAACAAAAAAACAAACTGGTAAAACTGAAAATTGGGACCACCGCTGGAATATTAGACTGTGGTCACCAAACTATTAGACTGGGTCACTGAAAAATTAGGACCCGGTCACTGAAAATTAGCCGCTGCTTTAAAATTAATATTAGACTCCATATTGGTCAATGGAAATTAGTACCGTGGTGAAATTATTTTTAGACCAGTACAAATTTGATCATTGAAATTTGACTTTTTTGGACCAGTTATAATTAGGTTATTTTCTATCAATATTTCAGGCCTGTTTTGAAAATTAGGTCAATTTTTGAGAAAAAAAAATAGGCCCGTTATGGTCTTCCAGTGCAATGGGAGTTTAGATAAAAATTCTCTGAAATATTGTTGAAACAATTAATATTAAAATAAATGTGTAAAACTACAATGTAGATGATTTGGATATTTAAAATCAAAAGTGGCTATTGCACCAAAAACCAACATGGTTTCAGAATGTGGAAAATTCCTACAGGTCCACGGTAATGTTGTAGATTAAGTGTTAAATGGTCCAAAGCATAATAAGGAGGGATAATTTGCTCTATTGGGATATTATACAGAAATCAATGTTTGATTGCATGTTTACAGGTATTAAATGAAATAGGGGTAACTAAATTCCCTAATATTCATTGTGTGGGCGGAAATACATTTCTTTTATTATGGATTCAATAAATAATGGAATGTATTCCGACAAATACTTGTGTGTTAACATTATTATGGTATTATGCCTGGAGATAAGTACACACCCATATTGTGTAACTCCCATATGCTAAGGTATTTGACTTTTACCTCGTCTTATAAGTGGAACTCTTATATCAGAGTCACATTATCAGATTAGTAAATAGGTAACATATAGGACAGTTACAGGTAATGGTCCAATTTTAATCCGGCAGTTAAAGTACAGGGAAATTAAACAACAATAGATGACACACACACAACTATGTTTTAAGTACACATAAACATCGTCCACTGATCTTTGATTAACATAAATTTGTCCTGATGTACATCAACACATGATAGAAACCCCCCCATATCTCACCATTCAGTATTATATACATGTCTAAGGTTAACACTACAAAATGGCTTCTCGAATCTTGGCTGCACATAAAGGTATTTAGTCCTCAGCGATGTAATCTCTTGAGTCTCTAGATCCGTTAGAAGGAGTCTGTGGCTGGTGGTCAGCTAGAAAGCCTCAACGCCATGTTGTGGTACAAAAAAACCCTAGCTTCTTCAATTGATGTCGACACCATAACATCATTCCCTTGACAGACCCAAATATCCTCAACTTTGCCTCAATATCACTAAAATGACCCGAGTTTTGCAACTCGTTCATTGTTGTGTGTGTTGTCTGCACATTTTCAAACATGCCAAGCATCCAAAGCTGCTCTGGTGTACGCTGCGACTTTGTCCTAACTCGATGGTTGTTTCATGCCTCTCTGAAGTTGGTCAGACGTTGATTTACTTTGGGGACAAACACCAATTGCATGGCACAAATGTCGGTCTTGCTTCCTGGATCAAAAATTCCCTCTATTCTGTCCATATCATGTGATAAGTTAGTCCCCAACATCAGTCTGGACATTCCTCTACAATCTCTCTATTATCTAGTTGTGTTGACTCATTATCGACCCTGTGATATGACTGTTCCTAGCATTGTCCCGCACCAAATTCATAAACTAGGGGCTATCCTGAATATTTCTCTCTCCTATGGTCAGAACGAACTCTTGATGGCATCCATATTTCATCACTGCAGTGACAAAAAATGGTCAACACAGTGGAGTGGATTTTGTTGTTGGTGCTACACTTCAAGAGGTTACTAGTCTGGAATATTCATCTATGATCCGTGTGTAACCATACTCCACTTGGAAGAATATGAACAATAATATTATAATGATAAAAAAAGGAAAGTAACTGATTCATGGTGAGATGTCAAAACACTTATTGTTAAAACAATAATATATATATATATATGAATAGTAAATCTGCTGTCACACAAATGAATCAAACAAAAACCTAAGATCTTAAAACTTCATTAAAATTTTTCAACTACTTCATACCATTAATGGTGAATTATAAATAGAAACACAGAAAAGATAGATATCACGACAATAACATATACCCTGTATATATATCGTATTAGCGCCCCTCCCGTATTTTTTGGGAAGAGTTTAAGTTACTTTATAAACGCCCCAAATCCTAAAGATTTTACAATGTTTTACAATATATGTGATGCCTCGAGCTCTAACACAAACATTGTATCCCATATTGCATGAACTTGCAAGTCTTTTACATGTGAAAATAATAAATTATAACATCATAATAATGCATGTCTCTCGGAGGATAAATGAAACCAATAATGCATGTTTACCATCAACGAATTAATGTACCAAATGCATAGAAAATAAGAGATTATTAAAAATATGGCCGATTTTTTTTCATCCTTAACTTACATTTTGGTTCATTAATAAGCACCCCCTTTGTTACAATGATTTAAGCGGACTGTACGCTAATTTAGGCAGATATGCTACTAGAATTACAACTGGTCTGGTATCCCCATCAAAATTTTGACATTTACGGCAGATTCATTTCAATGCAATTGGATCAACCAAGGTGAAGGAGAAGTCAATGCCAGCAAGTTTTCTTGGAGATCGTCGAACTGGTAACTTTTTGAACCTGTGATCAGGGGCTAGTCTTTCATGTGGTTGGATATCAATAGAAGAGTCCAAGGAAAGAAGCAGAAAGAGGAGCATGACAATGACGCAAAATGGAATGGGTTTTGTTGATGTTGGGAAGTCCAAGGTTGATTTTGTTAGAACACCATGGATGGTCTGACCTGGAAGATCATAAGATTTCTGAAAAAGTGTAAGAAGTTGGTGACATGACCAGTAGGTCAGTCTGTGTATCTCCTAGGGATGGGTACTGAAAGAAATACTTTACAGGGACATTTTCTTCCTGGAGGCATTAACAAGTTGATACTGTTATTATTACTTACTAAGGCATTTATACTTTGACTTTGTACCTAAAGGTGAATAATGTTAACCAGCAATATAATCAACTATATCGATATAATAGTATATTTGAAACAAAAGAAATGTATTCTGTTATAAAACATACTTGTAAGTGTTTTGCATAGCATACAAAGTGGGACAAACGATGTTGAACAAGTTCTAAGTATTTAACAAAATGACAATACCGAGTACAAAAAGTACATATATAAAAGACACATTAAAACAGCAAAATAATTATGGGAATTATATGGAGCATTATAAATATACTAATATCTGATAACTCTTAAAAGATCTCATTATCAAAATATGTATTCAAGTATTTTGCAAACCTCTTCAAGATGTGCACAAGTTATCAAAGAACAACATGAATATACCGCAGTCTCCCGCGAAAACGTACCGTCCCACAAAGTTGGAATACATTGCACTAAAGGACATTTATGTCCTTACATGACCATCAGCATTTAGCCAAAACTATATCTGGCCAAATGAAAGACTGTTCATTAGCATCATTGTCTGTCAAAAAATTTTCTACTCATTGAAAAATTTCTTCAAGATGATGACATTATGAAAATATATTTAGCATTACAAATACATAGCACCAAAGTCTGTCATATTAGGCCCGAAATTGCCAAAACTATACCTGACCAATGAAAATGCTCATATTATTGATAACTTTCTTCAAAATATATTCAGTTTTACAAATACACATCTAAACTGAAACAAGTTCTTTTCCTTGAACAGTTACTTTGCCTGGCATCATTTCCATTAAAACATCTTCCTGAAATTTCTCCTGCTTAGCGCTCAGCAAACGGGGTGTGGGACGACTGGTTCGCCCGTTGTCGGTATAATGTGACCGGGTGGGGTGTGTTGCTTGGTGTCTTCGGCGGCATGCTTCAGTGATATAGCACTATAAAAAGGGCAACAGTTCCACTATACAAGAATACACAACATAAATATACCGCAGCCTCCCAAAACACGCACCTCGCACAACATTCACGCAACACATTGCATACATGGGAGGCCGTCCTTACATGACCATAGCTGTTAATAGGACGTTAATTAATCAAACAAACAAACAAAAAATCAATATTACCGTCATTTCCATGCGACAAAAGTACATTAGAAAGCTTTATGGGGGATTGCATAGCCGTTGACTTTGCATAGATGGGATGTTTTTTCTGGTGCAAATGATACGATCTTCGTGTCGGATTTTCCCATTTGGAATTTAGCCTTAAAGTATTGGTTTTTCCTGTGAGATTTCCACATCTGTAAGGTTATACATATATCCAAGTAATGACTGCGTATCTTCAAAGAGATTCCGTTTAGCCATGATGTGTTTGGATTGTTTTTGTTTCACTCGGCATCTTCAGCTGGTCTGAATCTGGCAGGAACTGGTGTAGTGTATATTTAGCAATCTGGAATGTTCGTAATTTTCCGTTACATTTACAGAAATAGATGAAGACTGTCGAAAAGTCCAGAAACGACCCATCTTTTGATCCGAACATTTCGATTATCTTCTAAAACTCAAATTATTTATTTCCGGATTCCAAGCCATGTGGGTATAAAGGGGAATGAAAAGGCTGATAAAGCAGCTAAGACTGCTCTTCGCCTCGCACAAACAGATTAGAAACTACATTACACCGACATCAAACCTTACATCCAGTCAGCCATTAATCACCATATTGGTATGACAGATAGCATTAGGTTAAATTAGACACAGTAATTATATCTATACATATAGATAAGAGAGTTAGACTGTCCACTGTGTAGTGTCAGGATAGAGGGACCATGCTGAGTCAGTACCCCTGGCTGAAGGGAAGGGTTGACCCCCGTGGTGACCACATGATAGCAGGTCTCAGTAAGAGCTAAAATAAATGTGTTTGTTTTATATTTAAAACAAGTAATAAGTAAAGAATTATAATAGTGAAATAATGTAATTTACTAAGCATTGACAGCAGGTCATCAAGGCATTGAGCGCACATATCACAGTATCAGACTAAAGTACTTCTGGTATAAAATTTTCAAGATATCCAGTACTATTGTAAGTCATGTGAGGCTTGTGCTAGGGCAAAGCGAGATACACATCAAAGTTCTGCGCCTCTAAAACCTCTTCCAGTTGAAGATGTATTTAGTCGTATACACATGGACAATATTGGGGACCTTTACCCAAAACAACACAAGGTCATTGATATATCTTACTTATAGTGGATTCATTTTCTAAATGGTGTGAAGCTTTTCCACTTGTCTCATATGAGGCAGCTGAGATTGCTAGAGTTCTATACAATGAATTCATATGCAGGTATGGAGCACCAGAGTCTATTTTGACAGATAGAGGTCAAAACTTTGTGTCAATCCTTGTAAAGGAGTTATGTAAGATCTTTGATATCACCAAGATTCAAACTTCGTCATACCATCCGCAGACAAATGCGACATGTGAACGCATGAATGACAGCATAGCAACTAGTCTCAGAAGTTTACTGTAATGAGAAGCAGTCAAACTGGCATGACATTTTACCTAGCATCATGTTGAGCTATAGGGCAGTGCCTTCGACACAGTCAACGCAATTTTCGCCCTATTTTCTATTGTTTGGAAGAGAGTGTCGGTTGCCGATAGATACGGTCTTGACGCCTACTACCACAGTGGACAGTCTAACTCTCTTATCTATATGTATAGATATAATTACTGTGTCTAATTTAACCTACGATAGTAAAATCCCTTTGAATATTACATATCAAATGTATTGTATAATTGTGCTGATATAAATACTCAAACCGTTCAGGGACATATCCAGTACAGGTGTGTCTGAGGGTACAGAGAGTATCCAATAACTTAGGTACAGAAGGGTACTGGAAGGGTTAATACTTAAAGATAAAACTACCGGTAGAAAATAAGTAATAGAACAAAGTTTGAGTAATCACCTCAGTTATGTTATGTTCACATGGGGATATAATAAGTCTTGGAGATATAAGTAGTACACAGGAAATATGTGGTACTGAGGCATGTAGGATACATGTATACAATGTATATAGCTATAGAGAAATAGTTATAAGAACACCAGTTAGTAATTGTTCTGGAAAGCCAAACAGCTTTGGGAAGAATTCAGTATAAATAGCTGAATTGTAACGTTTTATTCAATAGATAGATGAACACTTACTCTCAGTGCTGAGATGATTTAGGACTTGTCCTATCTTTTGTTCTATCACTCAAAATCTATTTTGTTTAAGAACGTTGCATGGAACCTACAATTTGTGTGCAATTTGTTGTGTACTCAATGATATGAAACATGAAACAGTTTCAAATGTGAGCTTAAACGCTATATTTTCAATCGTGGAATTGAAGTGGTTGTGAATAATGTCAATGTATGGGACAAAAGTGAATATATATAGTGCTAAAAAAACACGGACAGTTTCAGTAATACAGCACTAGAATATATATTAAATTGAGCGATTTTTATCGAACGTTCTACAGCTCATGGAAAACGAACTGTCACCAAGCAAAATGATTTTAATTTTTGCATGTCTATACAATATACTTAAGAATTATTATACATGATTATATATTAATGTTTGAGAAATTGAATGCAAGAGTGAGAAACAGATAAAAATAGAAATGATATTTTACAAGATATTATTACATATAAAGAAAAATTTGTGGAACAAATTTAAATGGGTGTTAAGGGCGTATATGACAGTATAGCAACATTAGGTTAAATTAGACACAGTAATTATAATCTATACATATAGATACAGAGAGTTAGACTGTCCACTGTGTATGTCAGGATAAGAGGGACCATGAGCTGAGTATCAGTACCCCTGCTGGAAGGGAAGGGGTTGACCCCCGTGGTGACCACATGATAGCAGGTCTCAGTAAGAGCTAAAATAAATGTGTGTTGTTTTATATTTAAAACAAGTAAATAAGTAAAGAATTATAATAGTGAATAATGTTAATTTACTAAGCATTGGATACAGCAAGATGTGTATTATTGATATACTGAGTTACAATTCTATAGGCAGTATAGTTTAGGAAGCTGTATAGCTTTTAACAGTAATGTTATAGTGTGTGAAAGTCAGTATTTCTAATGTAACATTTGTAATTAATAATAGTCTCTATATATTTTCTACATCATAAGAAAAGAAGATAAAGTTATCTTTAATTTGCAACCTTTATATTGGTTGTGTACTGTAAATGGTTTTCAATTAATATATTAGGATAAAGATGTATACAGAAACACAGACTAGGCCTGTCAGGCAAAACCTAGAGATCCTTAGGGAGTCTGATTAGGGTGTCTTCTACCAGGTATTGCAGGGACTTGTATAGTAAGGTTCAATAGAGTCCCAAAATACAGTGTCCAGAGAAGACTAGTAGTTTGTAGAAGCGTTACTGAGAAGTATGGGACTAAAAGGTTATAAGTAGAGACCATTGGAGATATATATATAATAAACATGGAGTGCAAATTGGTGAATGTGAGATGCCTGATGATGTAAAATTGTTGTGAACCCCTAAGTAAATGAAATAAAGAGGAACTGCAGTACGGATTGGACATTATATTTTTAGTGTAAAACTAAGCATAAACATTAAGTATGATTTATGCACAGTGCATAAGACCCGCCACTGAGGGCCGTCATATTGGCATCAAAGGTTGTCTATACCGAGAAATCAAATAAACTGATTAAAGTACAACCTACCCATAATCCTAATCTGTTCAGCTTCGAAGAGCCGCAGAAGGAAGTTGTTCACTCTCGGCTCCGAATTGGACACACATTTTACACATTCCTATCTATTGAAGGGGGAGGATCCTCCTACATTTGCCATGCATGTGATTCTCCTCTGATAGTGAAGCATGCTTAATTGTATTGATTTTAAACACATACGAGATAAGTACTATGATGTCTCCTACATGTACACTTTGTTCCATGCCGTGAGACATAATCGTATTTTCAATTATCTCAAAGAGATCGACATTTTTAACAAAATTTGAACGTTTTCCTCCTCATCGTTTCGTCAACATTGTGCATGTGTTTTTCGCCAATACTATTTTATCCTATGTAACTCTTTTTTATTAAATCAACATTTACAATTTTGTTTTAGTTTTTGCTTGCCTTTTTCTTATCCTGATCTTTTAGATACAGTCCTTGTTTATATCTTAATACTAATGCCTGCCTTGTAGTTTGGCCCTAAATGACCTTAGATGTCGATGGGCCCGAAAAACTCAAACAAAAAAAAGGTTGCAAGGGAGGCTGAAACAAGGCGCAGCTGTATTAGCTATAGAATCGATGGTTACCGACGTGGATGTAGTAGGAACGTCATTCGTCACTGTTGAAGATATTGGTATAATGACTGGGAAATAACGTCGACAGATTCCCTCAATCGAAGCAGGTGTGAAATATAGCCTATCTTCCCTCTTCTCTTCAAGATTCTGAAGTTGAGTCGGCATGAGTTCAATGGCGTTTGATGAAATGTCATTGTCTGGAACTGCAGTGGATGAAGTTGTAGATACTGGGCCTTTCACTGTAGCTCTGGATCTCTTTTGACGGACATCTTAAGAAGAAAAAAGGTCAAAAGGCAGACATGTGCAAATTATAGAAAATACAAGTTGTTTGCCGTGTTGGGTCTTTTTTAAACAAAAGGTCCTGGTGGTTGAATTTTGCTATTTTTCTACTTTTTTTACTGATATGTACTTTGGCTTCAACTCCGGTTAAACGAGGTGAACTACATAATGCGTGTATCACTGAATCGGTTGGTCATGCCGAGCCCTTATTCGTAGATAACCAAGAAGGCTTAATATATGGCTTAATTGTCAATCGTGAGTTTAATCAAAAATTGTCATAAAGTGATCGATTTGAGCATATATATCTAAGCTGCAACAAACTTGCATTAATTATGTTTGTTCGAAATATTTCTTCCGCAGATTAATCTATGAACATTCATGTTTACAAAATGCATAAACCATGTCATCAGAAATGTACTGTGTGGGCTCCGAGGTATCACACAGCAAAAGCTAGCGAAATATAATTAACTCTGAGCAAGATGGCTTCCAAAATTCAAAATTAAACATGAACTCACAAACCATAATCTCCCCAAAAGGAATCAACCACAAATCAACAAAGAAAACGCATACAACAAACACATTCCCGGTTTCTGGTTTTTTTTTTTTTTCATGTCCTCTAATACCAGAGTGGCAAGACCACAGCAGGTTTTATCACCCTTAATATTGCGAAAAGGGCATCAAAGGCATTGCTGGAGATGTCAAATCTGTGTAAAGCTGCCACAGAAGCAGAGTGATAACTTTGGGATCGGGTGATCTTCCTAATGTAGAGGTTTTGGGATTCGTTTCCCAGCAACAAGCGGAGAACCTCCTTGGAAACCAACCGTTTTGCTTGGCCTCAGTGTGTGTGTAAAAACCACACTCATTCATTAATTGCAATGCAAGGGGGTACTCAGGTGCCCAGGCCTTGCGCAATGGGAACAATGAGGCTGACACTTAATGTCCATATTCCAATAGGAGAAACATACCGGTCTCTATGTTAAACGCATCATCGACGAATAAAATCGATCATGTGGGGAGCTTGTGTTCCCAACAAGCTCACTTTTATCTTAACAGCTTCGCTAAACCAATGCATTACCACAGAGCCATAACTGTTGGATACCAACGTTACAATGTCACTGACTACATCCCTAATCCATTGAGGTGCCGTAACTGCCAGAGGTACGGCCATCATGAGAACAATTGTAGACGGAAAATGGTATGTCAGTTACTGTGGCCGTGAAAGGTCACGACGAAAAAGACGAATGAGACATTGTCAACCGTCACTGCGTCAATTGCGGGGGCCTGACCATGCTGCGTCTGCTCGCACCTGTCCCGCCTGGACTCGGGAGAGGGAGATTTACGGGTCAAATATACCCAAGGTGTCTCTTTCCACCTGAGGCTAGGAGGATAGTCGAGCGTTCAGTACCTGAATGTGGCAACCTATGCTCAGATCACCCGCGCAAAGACGCCTGTTGACAGTGTCACCGTCAAACATGCGTCGGTCCAGGCCTTGGTGTGACAAGCCTAACTGGGACAATGATGTCCCAGATATGGCTGATGCTAAGACCTGCAAAATAATCATGGGGGACCCGAACAGGTTCAAGTCTGGTCCATATAAGCCCCACAAACAAACCACAACAAAAACCACCTGGAGCTAAAACGCCAATCCCACCGGCGTCTCCAGAACTTACACAACACCAAACACCGAACATTAGAAAAAAAAGTTACCGCCGCTCGTCATAGACGTGCTACATCTTCACCGTCTATTGACGTAAAAAAAAAAAAAGCTCCCTGAGAAAGCCAAGCGACCAGCAAATACACCACCGCAGGAGCAACGCCAACAAAAACCACCAAGGTAAAGCTGGCGAGGCTCCCTGCACTAAACAACAAACCCAGTAAGGGATCAGATGACCCTATCCTTGGACGGAACATCTATGATGTTCTATCGGACGACAGCGAGTTTTGGTGACAAAACACATTTATCGCCACACCAAACAACTACTTCAAGTAGTCCTGTCGGTCCGACAAACTATCCTCAGGGACCAACATAGAGACAAACACTATCATACAATGAACATACGCGGATTTAAAGGCGAACATAGAAGAATTAAAACATCTTATACAAACAAAAAACCCATCCATATTCTGCCTTCAAGAAATAATGCTGAAAGACACCATCAATCTCCGACAATTTACACTATACACCAAAACTCCAACAAAACAGGTGGCCGCCCATCAGGTGGTGTGGCGGTGGCGGTGCATAAAAACGTTCCTCACAGACACATTCAGCTAAATACCACCTTACAAGCTGTTGCTATAAGCGCAACTCTTCACCGAAAAAATAACAGTCTGTTCTATATATTTACCTCCAAATACTCCATTTAGTTGTGATGAACTCGAGTAACATCGTATCACAACTACCAGTGCCATATATTATCATGGGTGACTTTAACGGTCATAATAGCCTCTGGGGCTCCCCAGGCACTGACGATAGAGGTAGACGTATCGAAGATTTTATTAATAAAAACAGCTTTATGTCTTTATAACACCAATGCCCCAACATATTTACACCCTGCCTCTGGCTCGCTTACCCCACATTGATTTATCGTTGTGCCATCCATCAATTCTTCTGGATTATGATTGGATGGTCAACGGTGATCTCTGTGGGAGCGATCACTTTCCAAATTATACTTAAAAACATAGGGTCACCAAAACTTGAGGAGCCTATTTCCTCGTTGGAATCTACATAAGGCGGACTGGGTTCAATTTAAAAAATTTGAAATCCCTGCGCAGAGGAGCTCATTGAGGATAAATTTTTGAACCTCGATGACCCCATTAAAATTTTCACAGAAGCGCTCACTTCTATCGCTACAAAAACCATAACCAAAATCCGTGCCAAAAACCTACAAAGTTTCGATCTCTCAAATGATTCATTTATCAATAGATCTGGTAGAAATTCCGCTCTGAGGCGGTACTTGGCTTCGCCAACCGTCTCAAACTATAACAATTTTAAAATTGGAGAGCAAAAGCTCGAAGGTATTGATCTATCAAATCCGACAAGAAAAGTACTTGGAAAGAGTACTCCTCTCAAAAATTAATTCCAATACATCTTCGAAGAAAGTGATATTAAATAAACGCACATACAAGATAAATACTACGATTGTCTCCGACATGTACACGTTTGTTTCATGCCGTGAGACATAATCGTATTTTTAATTATCTCACAATGAGTTTCGGATCGGTATTTTAAGCAAATATCATGAGACGTTTAAATGTTAAATCATGCATCATACATCGTAAAGTCAACTCAATATTTCATCGTTTCATCCGTACATTGTGCATGAGTTTTCTCATGTGTTTTAGCCAAAACTATTGTATCCCATGCAAAACTGTTTTTTTTTTTTTATTTATCAAATAAACGTTGTACAATATGTGTTTTAGTCCTTACTTGCCTTTATCTTAACCGTGATCTTTTATCTGAGATATTAATGCATGGACTTGTAGTTTGGCCCTAAATGACCTTAGTTGTCGATGGGCCGTAAAACTGATGCAAACAAGAACAAACAAACAAAAACAATAAAAAAACCAAATACAGCTGTAAGATATGAATGAAATTCTGACCGATGGACGAAAGTTTAATTTTTCTGATATTAAAGGCCCACTACCTTTCCGACACGACTTTTAATTTTTAAAATGGGAATGTAAAACGAGATCGATAATTTTGTCTGAGTCAGACAAAATTTATTAACTTACCGTTAATACTACGTTTATCATCCACCTTCTGAAACAATTTAATAAATATTGATACAATGTAAATTTTTATAACGCGGGTCGTCTTATGTGTCCCACCGTCGTCCTAAAATTACCGCGCGCGGTAGTTGACTATTACAGCGCCCAAACAATGTTTATTTAAATTTCTTCTACCTTCTAAAAAGTATGTAAATGCTGACATTTTTAGCCCACCATCATCAGATGTGTGGGCTATTCAAATCGCCTTTCGTCCGTGGTCCGTCCGTCCGTCCGTCCATCCGTCCGTCCGTTAACAATTCTTGTTACCGCTATTTCTCTAAAAGTACTGAAGGGATGTTTCTCAAATTTCATATGTATGTTTACACCCTAGTGGTCTCCATGAAAGCTGGGTCCACGTCCCGAGACTGGGTGCACTGGTCTCTTGCGGATGCACACCACTTTTGGGGGTGTGATGTGCGTCCGCGTGATATCAGTGTAGCTGAAGGCTTTCACAGTAGCTCCAATTTGAGCCAACCTGTTTGCCGTGGGTTGCATCTCGTATCCGGGGGAAGAAGGTCCTGGTGGTTGAATAGGTTTTGCTCTTTTTTCTTCCTTTTTTTTACTGCTACACACTACTTTGGCTTCAGACTCCGGTTAGACGAGAGGTAATATGGGCCCTGTATTATCAATCGGCTGGTCATGCCGAGCCCTTGGTTCGTAGATTTCCAAGAAGGCGGTGGCTTAGGGTCAATCGTGAGTTTAATTTGGATTGTCCTGATTCTGATCGAGCTTGTGGGTGTACAATCTTGCGAGCGTGCTGTCGCAAGCTTGATTTGAATTATGTTCGTTCGAAATATCCTTCCGAGTATACTATCTGTGTAACCCTGGCACTTTGACACTGGATATCCATGTCATCATGAGTGTCCCCCTGTTGGGCTCCGAAGGTGGGTGGGGGCACAGCTAGCGAATTGTATAAACTCTTAAAGATGGCTTCCAAAAACAAACAAAATGAACTACATCCAAAATCTCCCCAAAAGGAATCAACCACAAATCAACAAACAAAAAGCGGTACAACAAACACATTCCCACAGTTTCTGGTCATGTCCTCTACACAGAGCGGCAAGACCACTGCAGGTTTATCACCCTTAATATTGCGAAAGGGCATCAAAGGCATTGCCGGCGATGTCAAATCTGTTAAGCCTTTGGGATCGGGTGATCTCCTAATAGAGGTTTTCCGCAAGCAACAAGCGGAGAACCTCCTTGGAACCACCAGTTTTGCCGGCCTCACTGTGTGTGTAAAACCACACTCATCATTGAATTGCAGCAAGGGGGTAATCAGGTGCCCAGCCTTGCGCAATGACAATGAGGCCGACATACTGTCATACTTCCAAGAGGAGTGCATTCCGGTCACGTACGTGAAGAGAATCATGACCAGAAAAAGTGGGAACTTGGTCCCAACACACACTTTCATATTGACGTTCGCAACACCAACGTTACCGCAGAGCGTAACTGTTGGTTACCAGCGTTATGCTGTTACCGTCTACATTCCCAATCCATTGAGGTGCCGTAACTGCCAGAGGTACGGCCATCATGAGAACAATTGTAGACGGAAAATGGTATGTCAGTACTGTGGCCGTGAGGTCACGATGAAAAAGACGAATGTGACATTGTCAACCGTCACTGCGTCAATTGCGGGGGTGACCATGCTGCGTCTGCTCGCACCTGTCCTGCCTGGACTCGGGAGAGGGAGATATTACGGGTCAAATATACCCAAGGTGTCTCTTTCCCCGAGGCTAGGAGGATAGTCGAGCGTTCAGACCTGAATGTGGCAACCTATGCTCAGATCACCCGCGCAAAGACGCCTGTTGACAGTGTCACCGTCAAACATGCGTCGGTCCAGGCCTTGGTTGACAAGCCTAACTGGGACAATGATGTCCCAGATATGGCTGATGCTAAGACCTGCAAAATAATCATGGGGGACCCGAACAGGTTCAAGTCTGGTCCATCTAACCACAACACAAACCACAACAAAAACCACAACAAAAACCACCTGGAGCTAAAACGCCAATCCCACCGGCGTCTCCAGGACTTACACAACACCAAACACCGAACATTAGAAAAAAAGTTACCGCCGCTCGTCATAGACGTGCTATATCTTCACCGTCTATTGACGTAAAAAAACTCCCTGAGAAAGCCAAGCGACCAGCAAATACACCACCGCAGGAGCAACGCCAGACCAAAACCACCAAGGTAAAGCTGGCGAGGCTCCCTGCACTAAACAACAAACCCAGTAAGGGATCAGATGACCCTATCCTTGGACGGAACATCTATGATGTTCTATCGGACGACAGCGAGTTTGGTGACAACACATTTATCGCCACCAAACAACCTACTTCAAGTAGTCCTGTCGGTCCGACAAACTATCCTCAGGGACCAACATAGAGACAAACACTATCATACAATGGAACATACGCGGATTTAAAGCGAACATAGAAGAATTAAAACATCTTATACAAACAAAAAACCCATCCATATTCTGCCTTCAAGAAATAATGCTGAAAGACACCATCAATCTCCGACAATTTACACTATACACCAAAACTCCAACAACAGGTGGCCGCCCATCAGGTGGTGTGGCGGTGGCGGTGCATAAAAACGTTCCTCACAGACACATTCAGCTAAATACCACCTTACAAGCTGTTGCTATAAGCGCAACTCTTCACCGAAAAATAACAGTCTGTTCTATATATTTACCTCCAAATACTCCATTTAGTTGTGATGAACTGAGTAACATCGTATCACAACTACCAGTGCCATATATTATCATGGGTGACTTTAACGGTCATAATAGCCTCTGGGGCTCCCCAGGCACTGACGATAGAGGTAGACGTATCGAAGATTTTATTAATAAAAACAGCTTATGTCTTTATAACACCAATGCCCCAACATATTTACACCCTGCCTCTGGCTCGCTTACCCACATTGATCTATCGTTGTGCCATCCATCAATTCTTCTGGATTATGATTGGATGGTCAACGGTGATCTCTGTGGGAGCGATCACTTTCCAATTATACTTAAAAACATAGGGTCACCAAAACTTGAGGAGCCTATTCCTCGTTGGAATCTACATAAGGCGGACTGGGTTCAATTTAAAAATTTGTGCGCAGAGGAGCTCATTGAGGATAAATTTTTTGAACCTCGATGACCCCATTAAAATTTTCACAGAAGCGCTCACTTCTATCGCTACAAAAACCATACCAAAATCCGTGCCAAAACCTACAAAGTTTCGTCTCTCAAATGATTCATTTATCAATAGATCTGGTAGAAATTCCGCTCTGAGGCGGTACTTGGCTTCGCCAACCGTCTCAAACTATAACAATTTTAAAATATGGAGAGCAAAAGCTCGAAGGTCTATCAAATCCGACAAGAAAAGTACTTGGAAAGAGTACGTCTCAAAAATTAATTCCAATACATCTTCGAAGAAAGTTTGGGAAATGATTGGAAAAATCAGTGGGAAAAGAAAAGCAACACCATCCTCCCACCTCATTAACAAAAATAAAATATTTTCTTCAAAATCCGAAATAGCTGACGCCTTTGCCAAAAATTTTGCTAAAAATTCATCCATCAAAAATCATTCCAAAAAATTTCAAAAATTTAAAAAGAAAAGGAAAAGAGACGTCTTAATTTTAAATCCTCCAATAGTGAAAGTTACAATAGGCCTTTCGAGATACCAGAATTGCTCGAGTCCCTTGAGAAATCAAAGGACTCGGCAGCTGGACCAGACGAAATTCCATATATGTTTTTAAAACAATTACCAGACTCTTCACTAAAATGTCTTTTAACTATATTTAATCAAGTTTACTCTTCTGGCAAAATTCCCGAGTCTTGGAAGGAATCTACTATTATACCCCTTCCGAAGCCCGGGAAAGATGCTACTGATGCCAATAACTATCGTCCTATTTCATTGACGAGTTGTATTTGTAAAACTCTAGAACGTATGATAAATACTAGATTAGTTTGGTTCCTGGAATTCAAACAATATTTTAAGTCCTTTGCAAAGCGGCTTTAGAAACCGCAGGGGAACGGTAGACCACTTAGTTAGACTAGAAACATTTATACGAGAAGCATTTGCCAAGAAAGAACATCTTGTGGCCGTATTCTTTGACCTTGAAAAGGCATACGACACAACTTGGCAATATGGAATCATGAACGATCTCCATGATATCGGTATACGTGGTAATTTGCCAAAGTTTATATCAAATTTTATATCTGACAGGCATTTCAAAGTTCGAACGGGTTCAACTTATTCAGAAACAGAAACACAGGAGATGGGCGTCCCTCAGGGTGGTATCCTGTCCGTCACACTTTTTGGACTAAAAATTAACAGCATAACCAAATGTCTTGGCCAATCTACGGAGAAGGTCTCTATTTGTGGACTGATTTCTGTAATCGGATGCACATTTTTTTCCACTTTTGGGTGATAAGCAAAAAACATGGTGTGATGTGCTTCCCGCGTGATATCAGTGTAGCTGAAGGGCTTTCAAACAAGTAGCTGTCTTTCACAGATAGCTGTCCAATTTGAGCCAAACCTGTTTGCCGTGGGGGAATTGCATCTCGTATCCGGGGAAGAAGGTCCTGGTGGTTGAATAGGTTTTGCTCTTTTTTCTTCCTTTTTTACTGCTACACACTACTTTGTGGCTTCAGACCTCCGGTTAGACGAGAGGTAATATGGGCCCTGTATTATCAATTGACCGGCTGGTCATCGCCGAGCCCCTGGTTCGTAGATTTCCAAGAAGGCGGTGGCTTAGGGTCAATCGTGAGTTTAATTTGGATTGTCCTGATTCTGATCGAGCTTGTGGGTGTACAATCTTGCGAGCGTGCTGTCGCAAGCTTGATTTGAATTATGTTTCGTTCGAAATATACTTCCGAGTATACTATCTGTGTAACCCTGGCACATTTGACACTGGATATCCATGTCATCATGAGTGTCCCCCTGTTGGGCTCCGAGGTGGGTGGGGGCACAGCTAGCGAATAGTAATTAACTCTTAAAGATGGCTTCCCAAAAACAAACAAAATGAACTACATCCAAAATCTCCCCAAAAGGAATCAACCACAAATCAACAAACAAAAAGCGGTACAACAAACACATTCCCACAGTTTCTGGTCATGTCCTCTACACAGAGTGGCAAGACCACTGCAGGTTTATCACCCTTAAATATTGCGAAAGGGCATCAAAGGCATTGCCGGCGATGTCAAATCTGTTAAGCCTTTGGGATCGGGTGATCTCCTAATAGAGGTTTTCCGCAAGCAACAAGCGGAGAACCTCCTTGGAACCACCAGTTTTGCCGGCCTCACTGTGTGTGTAAAACCACACTCATCATTAAATTGCAGCAAGGGGGTAATCAGGTGCCCAGCCCTTGCGCAATGACAATGAGGCCGACATACTGTCATACTTCCAAGAGGAGATGCATTCCGTCACGTCACGAGAAGACGCAATCATGACCAGAAAGAGTGGGAACTTGGTCCCAACACACACACTTTTATATTGACGTTCGCAACACCAACATTACCGCAGAGCGTAACTGTTGGTTACCAGCGTTACAATGTCCTGTTACCGTCTACATTCCCAATCCATTGAGGTGCCGTAACTGCCAGAGGTACGCCATCATGAGAACAATTGTAGACGGAAAATGGTAATGTCAGTACTGTGGCCGTGAGGGTCACGATGAAAAAGACGAATGTGACATTGTCAACCGTCACTGCGTCAATTGCGGGGGTGACCATGCTGCGTCTGCTCGCACCTGTCCCGCCTGGACTCGGGAGAGGGAGATATTACGGGTCAAATATACCCAAGGTGTCTCTTTCCCCCGAGGCTAGGAGGATAGTCGAGCGTTCAGACCTGAATGTGGCAACCTATGCTCAGATCACCCGCGCAAAGGGAGACGCCTGTTGACAGTGTCACCGTCAAACATGCGTCGGTCCCCAGGCCTTTGGTTGACAAGCCTAACTGGGACAATGATGTCCCAATATGGCTGATGCTAAGACCTGCAAAATAATCATGGGGACCCGAACAGGTTCAAGTCTGTCAACCACAACAAAAACCACAACAAAACCACAACAAAAACCACCTGGAGCTAAAACGTCATCCCACCGGCCGTCCAGCTTACACAACACCAAACACCGAACATTCAAAAAAAGTTACCGCCGCTCGTCATAGACGTGCTATATCGTCTATTGACGTAAAAAACTCCCTGAGAAAGCCAAGCGACCAGCAAATACACCACCGCAGGAGCAACGCCAGACAAAAACCACCAAGGTAAAGCTGGCGAGGCTCCCTGCACTAAAACAACAAACCCAGTAAGGGATCAGATGACCCTATCCTTGGACGGAACATCTATGATGTTCTATCGGACGACAGCGAGTTTGGTGACAACACATTTATCGCCACCAAACAACCTACTTCAAGTAGTCCTGTCGGTCCGACAAACTATCCTCAGGGACCAACATAGAGACAAACACTATCATACAATGGAACATACGCGGATTTAAAGCGAACATAGAAGAATTAAAACATCTTATACAAACAAAAAACCCATCCATATTCTGCCTTCAAGAAATAATGCTGAAAGACACCATCAATCTCAGACAATTTACACTATACACCAAAACTCCAACAACAGGTGGCCGCGCATCAGGTGGTGTGGCGGTGGCGGTGCATAAAAACGTCCCTCACAGACACATTCAGCTAAATACCACCTTACAAGCTGTTGCTATAAGCGCAACTCTTCACCGAAAAATAACAGTCTGTTCTATATATTTACCTCCAAATACTCCATTTAGTTGTGATGAACTGAGTAACATCGTATCACAACTACCAGTGCCATATATTATCATGGGTGACTTTAACGGTCATAATAGCCTCTGGGGCTCCCCAGGCACTGACGATAGAGGTAGACGTATCGAAGATTTTATTAATAAAAACAGCTTATGTCTTTATAACACCAATGCCCCAACATATTTACACCCTGCCTCTGGCTCGCTTACCCACATTGATTTATCGTTGTGCCATCCATCAATTCTTCTGGATTATGATTGGATGGTCAACGGTGATCTCTGTGGGAGCGATCACTTTCCAATTATACTTAAAAACATAGGGTCACCAAAACTTGAGGAGCCTATTCCTCGTTGGAATCTACATAAGGCGGACTGGGTTCAATTTAAAAATTTGTGCGCAGAGGAGCTCATTGAGGATAAATTTTTTGAACCTCGATGACCCCATTAAAATTTTCACAGAAGCGCTCACTTCTATCGCTACAAAAACCATACCAAAATCCGTGCCAAAACCTACAAAGTTTCGTCTCTCAAATGATTCATTTATCAATAGATCTGGTAGAAATTCCGCTCTGAGGCGGTACTTGGCTTCGCCAACCGTCTCAAACTATAACAATTTTAAAATTTGGAGAGCAAAAGCTCGAAGGTCTATCAAATCCGACAAGAAAAGTACTTGGAAAGAGTACGTCTCAAAAATTAATTCCAATACATCTTCGAAGAAAGTTTGGGAAATGATTGGAAAAATCAGTGGGAAAAGAAAAGCAACACCATCCTCCCACCTCATTAACAACAATAAAATATTTTCTTCAAAATCCGAAATAGCTGACGCCTTTGCCAAAAATTTTGCTAAAAATTCATCCATCAAAAATCATTCCAAAAAATTTCAAAAATTTAAAAAGGAAAAGGAAAAGAGACGTCTTAATTTTAAATCCTCCAATAGTGAAAGTTACAATAGGCCTTTCGAGATACCAGAATTGCTCGAGTCCCTTGAGAAATCAAAGGACTCGGGCAGCTGGACCAGACGAAATTCCATATATGTTTTTAAACAATTACCAGACTCTTCACTAAAATGTCTTTTAACTATATTTAATCAAGTTTACTCTTCTGGCAAAATTCCCGAGTCTTGGAAGGAATCTACTATTATAGCCCCTTCCGAAGCCCGGGAAAGATGCTACTGATGCCAATAACTATCGTCCTATTTCATTGACGAGTTGTATTTGTAAAACTTTAGAACGTATGATAAATACCAAGATTAGTTTGGTTCCTGGAATCAAACAATATTTTTAAGTACCTATTGCAAAGCGGCTTTAGAAACCGCAGGGGAACGGTAGACCACTTAGTTAGACTAGAAACATTTATACCGAGAAGCATTTGCCAAGAAAGAACATCTTGTGGCCGTATTCTTTGACCTTGAAAAGGCATACGACACAACTTGGCAATATGGAATCATGAACGATCTCCATGATATCGGTATACGTGGTAATTTGCCAAAGTTTATATCAAATTTTATATCTGACAGGCATTTCAAAGTTCGAACGGGTTCAACTTATTCAGAAACAGAAACACAGGAGATGGGCGTCCCTCAGGGTGGTATCTTGTCCGTCACACTTTTTTGGACTAAAAATTAACAGCATAACCAAATGTCTTGGCCAATCTACGGAAGGGTCTCTATTTGTGGATGATTTCTTGATCTGTTACAGATCAAAAAACATGCACACTATAGAACGACAACTACAACAATGTTTAGGCAAATATTACAAAATTGGGCTGACGAAAATGGCTTCAGATTTTTCAAGATCAAAAACTGTCTGTATGCACTTCTGTCAAAAACGAAAACCACACAATGATCCTGACCTCACACTCAATGGAATTAAAATTCCAGTAGTTGAACAAACTAAATTTCTTGGACTAATATTTGATTCGAAACTGTCCTTTGTTCCACATATCAAACATCTGAAGGATAAGTGCTCGAAGGCGCTGAACATTCTACGAGTTCTTTCCCATTCTGATTGGGGTGCAGACCGTGAAATGCTTCTACGTATCTATCGGGCACTTATTAGATCAAAACTTGACTACGGCTCTATTGTCTATGGATCGGCTCGCAGCTCCTATCTACAGATGCTTGACCCTATACAGAATCAGGGACTGCGTCTCGCACTTGGAGCTTTTTCGAACAACACCTGTGAAGAGTCTCCCATGTGGAAGCTAATGAGCCATCTCTAGACGATCGACGAAAGAAATTATCCTTACAGTATGCTGCTCAACTGAAATCCAACCCCCAAAAATCCTGCATTTAAACCTTGTAATTCAATCCACAACACCAAGAAATATTTACACAAAATCAAAAGCTCATACCAACATTTGGCATCAGAATTTCAAAAATTTTTGCTGGAACTTAATATAACTTTCGACACCATTGACGAGTACACCGTATCGGATGTACCACCATGGCTCATTCAAACACCTGATATCAATTTATCTCTACATGAGAGGGCAAAATCCAGTGCATTACCCGAAGAACACAAATCCTCCTTTCGGGAGTGCATTAGGGCTTTCCCTGACCATGTTCAGATCTACACTGACGGATCAAAAGATGGTGATAAAGTATTGCGGCAGCATGCTGTACATCTAATCACTGCTCCTCTATCCGACTCCCGGATATTGCCTCCATTTTCTCTGCGGAAGCATGTGCTATCGGTCTGGCGCTTGACCATATCGAAGAACACCGCATTGAAAAGGCAATCATCTGTTCAGACTCTCTTTCGGTTCTTCAGGCTTTGAAATCAAGAAGCCCTAGAAATACTCTAATCCAAAATCTTTTAATCCGAACATTTCGATTATCTTCTAAAACTCAAATTACTTATCTCTGGATTCCCAGTCATGTGGGGTATAAAGGGGAATGAACAGGCTGATGAAGCAGCTAAGACTGCTCTTCGCCTAGCACAAACAGATTTGAAACTACCATACACCGACATCAAACCTTCAATTCAGTCAGCCATCAAACACCATTGGCAACAAAGGTGGTCTACCGAAACAAACAATAAACTGTTTAAAATTCAACCTACACTTAATCCTAAACTGTCCAGTCGGAGAGACCGCAGAGAGGAATTGTACTCTCTCGGCTCCGAACTGGACACACATATTTTACACATTCCTATCTATTGAGAGGGGAGGATCCTCCTACATGCCATGCATGTGATTCTCCTCTCACAGTGGAGCATATTTTATTGCATTGTATTGATTTTAAACACATACGAGATAAATACTACGATGTCTCCGACATGTACACTTTGTTTCATGCCGTGAGACATAATCGTATTTTTAATTATCTCAAAGAGATCGTATTTTAAGCAAAATATGAACGTTTTCTCATCATCATACATCGTAATCAACTCAACATTTCATCGTTTCATCAACATTGTGCATGAGTTTTCTCATGTGTTTTTAGCCAAATTTATTTTATCCCAACGCAACACACTTCATACATGCAAACCTTTTTTTTTAAACGTTTATCAAAATTAACATGATCTTTAAATCAATGTTGTTTTAGTCCTTTACAAACCTTCTTTTTTTTACTTGCAACGTTTACAATCTGTTTTCACTTGCTTTACTTACCCTGAACTTTTATCCTGATATTAATGCATGACTTGTAGTTTGGCCCTAAATGACCTAGTTGTCGATGGGAGTCCGTACAAACTCAAACAAACAACAAACCAAAATCAAAAAACAGTGCCACACTATAGAACGATAACTTACAACAATACCCTTTCAAGGCAAATTATCAAAATTGGTCTTCAACGAAAATGGGCTTTTTAGATTTTCAAGATCAAAACCCAGTCTGTATGCACTTCTGTCAAAAACGAAAAACCACACATTGATCTCTGTCCTCACACTCAAAGGAATTAAAATTATCCCGTATTAACAACAAACATAAATTTCTTTTTTACTAATATTTGATTCGAAACTGAGTCCTTTGTTCCACATATATCAAACATCTGAAGGATAATGCTCGAAGGCGCTGAAAGCATTTCTAAACGAGTTTCTGTTCCCCATACTGAGTTGTGGTGCCATGACCAGAGAAATGCTTCTAAAGTATCTAGGTCGTGCACTTATTAGATCAAACTGCATGAATCAACGAAGAGCTCTTATTGTCCTATTGATCGAAGCTCGCAGCACCTATGCTACAGATGCTTTGACCCAATTACAGAATCAGTGACTGCGTCCACTGGCACTTGGCGCATTTCGAACATACACCTGTGTAAGAGTCTCCATGTGGAAGCTAATTGATCCAGTCTCTAGACGATCGACGAAAGAAATTATCCTTACAAAATGCTCTCAACTGAAATCCAATCCCAAAAACCCCGCATTTCGATCTTGTATTATCCCCAGCCAAGACCTATTGTCTCAGACAAAATCAAAAGCTCTACCAACATTGTTAGCATCAGAAATTTTCAAGAGTTGCCATGCAGTAACTAATATAATTTCGACACCATTGACGAGTCATACAAGAACATATCGGATTTGTACCACCATAACGGTTATTCATTCAAACACCCATGATATCAATTTCTATCTATGCATGAGAGGGCAAAGTCCTAGTAACCTTACCGTAAGAACATAAAACCTCACTTTCGTGAGTTCCATCAGGACTTTCCCCTGAATCATAGTGGTCAAGATCTACATGCTGACGGCATCAAAAGATGGTGGAGTAAAGTTGCGGCATTTCAACCTGTATCATCTAATGCCCCATATTCCCCAAGATCAGACTTCCAGATGCTGCCTGCCTAGTCTCCATTTTCCTCTGCTGTGAAAGCTTAGTGTCTATTCGGTCCTCGGCTCATAACCACCATCGAAGAACACCTCGCAATTGAAAGGCAATCCCTTACTGTTCAGCACTCGCTTTCGGTTCTTCAGGCTTTTGAAATCAAGAAACCCTGAGATTCAGGATCACTAATCAGGACAATCTTTACATGGGAAACCTTTCGATAGACT
>NW_027187938.1:0-55644 GCF_041381155.1 Argopecten irradians | reverse complement strand
AAGTGCTCATTAGCACGCATGATGCATTGGTACCATTACGTTCCTGCCCGACCGAGAAAACATAGTAGGTCGGGTACGTATAATTCGGTTCCTGCTAATTCCATAGCAACTTTTATGTGAGCATGTATTATTAATACAACTAAGGCGAGCATGACTATTCAAATATATTTTACACGGCAGTTCTGGTAGGTTTCTTCTGAAGCATGGCGGATAACTCCCTGACATGTTCAATAATATAGACAATTACCAAAAATCGAAATAGCGATCGTCGATATCAAATCGTTATTCATGGAGAAGTTTTTAATACATCAGTATGTTTAATGACGTATAAAGGACAATTTTCACTAGATGTATAACTATTGTAGCTACAGACATTCAGACTCCATCAATACTCTGTGTGAAGAATATGAAATAGCCTCTTAAAATTTCAACATATATATTTTTTTTCAAAGTAGACATTAAACCTGTTTCAATGTAGACATTATGATATCTAGACGAATATTGAAATTTAAAATTGGGGGGGGGGTCGTTTCCAGAATTGTTTATTTTTTTTTCACCGAAAGACCCTTCGGGTCAGAAGACCTAAAATTTAAAACATTTCGCGAATACGGTGTAATTGCATCAAGAAATCATGATTGCCATCAATTATATATACAATGTAGGTGCATTTGATCGTGAATTTATGTTTTTATCTAGAAAAATAACGAAGAAAACCCAAATTCACTTACAGTTATATATGTCTGTAAACATTTGAAACACAACATATACTTTTTTCCCAAAACATTTTACTTACATATAGTAAAATGAATTCTCTTTCTTTCTAATTACATTTTACATAACAAAATCCATTGTCGTCTTAATGTAAATATTTAGTTTACATTAAGTATGAGATTAACCTGGCATGGTAAATAACGATTGTCAACAATCTATTGAACTCATTACAACTGCACACATGCCGGTTACCCTAACATATAGGATATCCGAATTGGATACTGAAGATGATCCTTTCTCCTCAGCAGGGGGGG
Organism: Argopecten irradians; assembly: GCF_041381155.1. Lineage (NCBI taxonomy): Eukaryota > Metazoa > Mollusca > Bivalvia > Pectinida > Pectinidae > Argopecten > Argopecten irradians. Next base: position 54,619 of record NW_027187938.1, on the reverse strand, counting down.
GGGGGGGGGGGGGCTATCCGATGCGGATACATTACGATGATAATGGAACGTTTGCATTACTACAAAGAAAAGTATTTAAAATTCTTTGCAAATGGTTTAATATCACATATTCGAAAAAAAAACATATGTCCATACAAGTAGAAGCTTAAGATAAATCTAAACAATCACAGAACTTTCAATTTTCCCCAGTTTAGTCGGCGGTGAGCCTGTGTTTCTGAATTCGTTACCTTATAAGACATTCATCAACATTAGAGAATGAATGTATATAGCGCATAGAAAATCTCAATGTAATAATTCATGTAAATTAAAGAAAAAAAGTTGGATTTTTTCATTCCCTAATGTTAGCTTTACGCAGTGTAAGTAACCCATATACGTTTTTGTTAACATCCGTTTTAACAAATACGATATTTTAGGATCAATTTCAAGTCACGTTACAAAATCCATTCAAATGTGTCAAGTGCTGTAAGAAACCGAGAAAAATGCACATGATCGGGCAGATAATCTCTGACCTTTTGCGACCAAAGACGGGAATCGAACCCCGGCTGATTGGATGTACGTCGACAGGCTGATCAACTACTACATCCGACAACCTTCTCGAAAATTAATTTGCCACAAATCGCGAAAAGTAGTTCCTGACAATCCACACTGGCCAAACCTGTCCCTGTGTCAACATGACGCAGTGGCCTTGACCTTGATCTGGGTTACCTGGAGACCAGAGGTCACTGTCCGATAACATCTCCTGTATCTCCTAATTAACTCACACCGTAGAATGTGTAGGTTCCGGCGACGAAGTACCGGAAATCTTGTAACTGTCGAAAAACAATTAGTTTCTGATTAAAACTTACACTAATATTCTAATAAAAACAGTTATTGATAAAATATAGTACGATTGTAAGCCTTTTTGTTCCAATGCCTAAAGCCGACTTTGCTAATTTAAAACGCAATAAAGTTTGGATGAAAAATACAAATGTAATTGTAATTATATGTTCCAAAGTATTTGCATATTCCGTCTCAAGAAATCATGTGTGATGCAAAACAGAACAAACTTGCAAAACTCTCTATATTATTCACATATAAATCGGAGAAAGTAAAGAAGAAGACTACACAGTGATAAGTACATTTCTCTACATCATTTCTATCCTTAATCGTTTTTTAAAATCCTTTACGACTTACTCAGTACATAATACTTGGCGATGATCCTGTTCAGACCTCTCCATCCTGGTTAACGTGTCGACAACCATCAGACGTGTGTACATTGAGGTACAGTCTTTGCTGCACTACCCTGATCCTGTCTCACCTCTACGATGTTGTACAAGATGGCGGCTTCCCTGATCCTCTCTGTAGCCGTACGTGTCTAGCATATCTTAGGAGATTGAAATCATATATTAATATCATTCCGTACAGTTTTGTATTTAAAACTACATCATTTTCATAAAGAACATAACGTTTACATTTCTACAATGCCGCTTCATAGATTTAAGGGCATTAACGCTTCTCTGCTATTGGCGATATAAAGAACAAAAACATACTTAGCCACTTGACAAAACATGATGTGTTGTTTTATTTAAAATGATGATTGAATATATACAGGTATATGAAAACGCACAGTATAACTACATGTACTACATTTTATGTACGTAACCAATCTTCATAAATATTCTGTCTTATGTTTTATTTCATTTATCATTCCCAGAAATGTAACCGAACACCTTTGTTGACGAACACATCCATGCTGGATAGTGCTCGATTCGTGCACGACGATCCACGCGTCATATCCAGTACACTTCGGCACCCCATTTGGGGCCTCGTAGGCGAATCGACATACACGTGATGTGGCCATGACACATTGCGCCCACAGTCCACTACGGAACGGCTTGACATTAGACTGAAGACTGTATGGTTTTCCCATTTTTCAGAAAGTGTTACATTCTTTAGTTCATATTCACTTAGTCCTCCTGTTCAACAAACGATATCGAACATAACTAAAAGGTGATTTTTCTGTAAATGTGAGATAGGACACTTTGAAAAAAAGCCAACTTCATTTCAGAATCAGCGTTTTATGTTACATTTTAACTGTAAATTGAGTCCAAAAAGGGAGTTTTAAAATATAAGGAAATCTAAAAACCATTCGGGACTTTAACACAAACATGATTGAAATATTATTAGTGAAACTCTTAACTTTAATATATAATAGAAATTAAGATAGTATAAAGAGAAAGAAATAAACAGCAATCAGATTTATATGTATTTGGCTATCCAAGGGCCTGATATGATATTATTGAGGTGTTTGAGTAAATATGAAGAACATTTTGTTCCGGATCAATGCGAAAGCATAGCATCCTATGCCCTGGATTCTGATTGGTAAAAAATGAAGATTATTGTTTGATATTGCGACAGATGGCAATATAAATTTTGAGGGATAAAACAATGGTACCACACTTCGAAAACCTGCATTGCCAAGGTAACGAAACAGTTTTTCCTGATTGGTCGAAATTTATACATCATCCAATTTTGAATGTAAATTTGGCTATTCTTCAGGATCAAAGCCAGACGAAGAGATAGTTTCTGATTTCTCAGAACACGTCATTAAAAAGGAAAAATTTAAAAAAAAAAATCAAATTTTGTAAAGCTAAAACTACACAAAAAAAAGATAAATGGCTCCATTTCACAATTTAACAATTACACATTTAACCTCAATTCAAGTTTACCTATCTGCTTTTTAATTTTTGACAGCCGCTGACATCAAACCGCATAGTCGGGTACCATTCCCAGGGGATCCGTGGGTTGATTTCGTAAATGCCGAGCTGTGATGTTCGGTGTTACTGATGACGTCACTGGTGTGTTCATGTCTGTGTTCCCATTGAACAACTTAAAATAAAAATGAGACAATGAAGAAGGAAATCCTTTAGATTTTCCTCCGCCTGACATCGTTGTTATGCAATAAAATTGCTTTTAAACGGAAAGAAATTATACATTCAATTGTTTTCAGAAAGGCAAATATATTTCTCTCTACATCGTTATACAAAGCCTCAAGTGCAAGGTGTGTGTCTCGGGTGGAAGACTGTGGTATGTTCGTGTTATGTATTCTTGTATAGTAGAACCCCTGCTTAGCGTTCAGCATACAGGGAGTGGGACGACTGTTTTGCTCGGTGTCAGTCAAAAGTGATCGGATGGGGAATGTTGCTTGGTGTCTTCAGCGGCATAGTTAAGTGATTTAGCACTATAATAAGGGTAACATTTGCCCTATACAAGAAGACAACACAGATATACCATAGTCTCCCAACACTTTGCATTTCACCATCCACGTGAGGCCGTCTTTAAATTGCCCTGGCTGTTAATAGGACGTACTTATTATAGACCCAAAGTGTAATGACGTACAGTGTGTATATCATATTAATTGTACTAGTGGGGCTACACCTGAAGGAGTGTCACAGAATAAATGAAGACACTTGCGAAAGGGAGATAACTCCTGGAGCTAATTCATAAGGTCAGGAAATCTTTTATTTTGTTTTATTCAATTAACTTTCAATTAACAGATAGGGTCATGTAAGGACGGCCTTGTAGACTTTGGTTTGCTCGGCTAGGGGGCAGAACCCAGAGCCTTCCTCAAAGTGGGCTAACGTCTCAAATATGCATGTCAAAAGTAAGGCGGTATGCACCAAGGCAGGCACATTAGAAAGAGAAACCTTCATTAGTAAGAAGAGGAAAAAAATACTTAATTAAGTCGCCTTTTTTACCATGAGCAATAGGTGGTCAGCAGTACATTCTACCGCCCTAACCTGCAGGCGCAAGCATTAGGAAAAGATAAAGTCAGTTAGGAAGAAGAGAAAAAAGACTCATTAAGTCGCCTTTTACGATCATGCAATAGGGGCAGGCAGGTACAATTCTACCGCCTACCCCTGCAGGCAGTCAGGAAATCATATCACTTTTGAAGTAAATAGAAATAGATCTGATTAAAGAAAAAGACCTGCTATACCATGCATAGTGTATACTTATAATACGTACACTAAGAGAATCAAAAACAATTTCTATGTATGACCCAGGTTATATCAGGTGTCTAGGCCTCTAGGTTCTTCATAAAAAGTTGTTTTAAGATTTTAGCCTATTTGAATCCTGTGGCCTTGAATAAAGGTCAAGGTCATTCATTTGAACAAATTTAGTAGCCCTTCATCCTAGCATATCATGTACACTGTACATATAGTTATCAGATGACATCATCAGTATGTATGGACAGTACCTATGATGTAATAAATACTCAACGAAATCACAAACATAAGCACAAATTCTACTTGCACTATTGTTCTGCAACATGTAAACTAATTCTGATGAATAAATAATGACGTGATTATGATATCACAAGTTTTAAATTCTTACCCAGAAAAATATGCATTTTCATGAATAAGTTCATCCAAAAGAATGTTATGAATAAGAAATTAATAATAGATAATATCGGCCTGACCCAACACTCAATTCCTTACAAATTTGTACTCTTTAGAGAACAAGAAAAGTTAGTGTTTTAAAGTTAAGTAAAAATCACAAAATAACAATTACTTTAAAGTGTTTGCATGTATACCAGTTGGTCAATGGATAAATAAATCAAATCGAAATAAACAGAATTAATGCAATATGAATTATGTATGACACCCCATAAGTTATTATAGGGTAATTTTTCGAATAAAATAAAATTAATTTCAGCTGATTTATTTAACATTAAGCTTACACACACACCATGAAATTGAGAAAATAACCATTACCTCCTCTAACCCATCCCATATCATCCCAAAATATTTTTCATCCAATATATAAGGTGACAGAACACAGTAGATTTGGGACAATTTTTATAAATAAGGCACATGGCTTAGAAATCTAAATGTAGTCATTTAAAAGGTAAAAATGCCTGAACCCGTTCCATGGAATTTTTTGCTTCAAGTAAAGCTAGTATTTTCCGGTCAAGACATACATCAGGAGGAGCCAAAATTTTTAATCTTTAATCTATTTTTAACTTAATTTTTTATGTAAAAAAATATACCGATTGGCTGTAACCAATTTGTGAATATATCATTTTTTTAAGCTTACAAAAGAGGGGCTTCCCACTGGATAAAAATATCACCCAGGGTCATGCTGGTCTTTGGTTTATTGCTACCACATATATATTATATATCACTGATTTGTCAGAAAGACAACCACAACGGAACTGGCAGGATAAAACAGCTAGTAACAAGATGGCAAAACGCATTCCGAAATGGGACAATAGCAAGCATATATTCCAATAATTTCTGCAGTTCTCGAAATTTACCATTCAAACCCAGTGAATCATGACATCTTTTTTCTATTGACTAGGGTAATTTTTTGTATTGCTGTTACAGTACTGGTCAATGAGGATGTTTCTTTGTGTGCATTGTAAGCTATTGGTAGATCAGTAAGGAAAATGAAAACATTATAAAAATGCTTTTGATCGAATCATTATCAAAACATTTCAAACAGTTCATATGTATCTATGTTGTGTGAAAATTACATAGAATTTTTGTAATTAAAAATGCTTCAATAGAGAAGGAGGATACATGATCTGTCTGTATTTTTTATAGAATCTGTCAGTAGGGGATTTTAACTCCATAATAAACAGGAGTGTTAGGGCAACAGCCAGCACATTAATCTAGCAAAAATGATATTTGTTTATATATAGCTAAAGGAGACATACTTAGTCAAAATTATCCTGCAAATACAATATACACAATAATGTTTGTATATCTATTGTATAGCGGATGATCTACAAGCTAGCTTTAATTAATAAATGATTGCCAATTACATTGTATATGTTTCAACCACTTGGTCTTATGCCATGGCTTACTGATTGTCCAGGTTTCTAAAATCCAGAAAAAAAGTATTTACATTTTGTGAATATTTATTTCAATTACTTTTACCGGTGTAAACAATATAAATATTGAATTCTTTTTCAAAATACCAAGTGTACATGTTTTTTAATGAAAAATATTTAAAGAAACAAATCCCTATTTATTGGAAGAAATTCTCTCTCAAAAAAATGTTATTCAGTAATCTGCGTTTTAATAGATAACGGAAATTGTTTGTTTTTTGTATATGTATACATGCACACCTACACGTTTATATGTATGGGCCAGTACATAAATGTATACATGTACTTAATAAAAAGTTTTGTTTATCTTCCGTTCAATGGTATGCCCCTGTATAAACGCAAACATCTTGTGTCAAGTTGGTAGTTGTGAACAACTGACAAATACTTCGTATATCTCTACATTGAGACGTTATACATGTAGAACCTTCATTTTTCTTGTCATCTCAAAGTTTTGCAACCTTATAATCCGTCCAGATACTCGAACATCTCTCCGTTTTACATAACACATCTTGAACGTACTATGTTTGAGATGCAAACGAGAAGAAAGCAATGAGTACCCGTGAGAAAAAACCATGGATCCATTCTAAAAACTTATTGGCGTCAAATGGGGATTCAAAACTTACGACTTGACTCATGAGGTTGAGAGGTATCATGTCAGGACCATCTTAATAATTCCACCAACAAAACTTTCCAGTTACGCTCCTTTGTTATGTGGAGGATATAATCTTAGGAAGATATGTCTCCCTGGACAGTGTTATTTTAACAAATTTTCTCGTAATGTATCATCAGACACCAAAGGGACATATGAAAATCAATTAATCAAACAATAACTGTATAACAATTATTTTCCTTAACACTCGGTGTAGTTTTTGTCGTAATGATTAATCTACAACAGTTTCACTACACACATGTACATTGTGAATATGTTGATATGCGGATAAGAATTGTAAAAATTTTTTGGTGTGATTCTGTTAACACACAACTGAAAAACTCTATTGCTATTTCAGGACTGCATTCGTTATTATCTTAGAAACAATCTAAACAAGCGTCAACTATGGAGTTAATGAAGCAATTTAAATCGATACAATATGTGTTAGTAACTGTTAATATTTAAACGACATTTTGTCTCAGCAGCAGAGGTACATACTGTATCCACTGTTTAAGAACTTTTACCCGTGGTGAGGGAGACAACTCGTATATGAATATCTTGATCTGGAGCTTTTTCAATATAAAGGATTTTCAAAGCTTTTCAAAGAACATGAATTGTAGACATTCTGACAGCTGATGAAAAAGGCCGATGTGGAGCGACGGCCCGCGATCTTCTGATGGCTGTTTAATCAGTAACACTAGCAACAGACCTTGTTACAGTAGAGGAGATAAAATTTTAAAAAAAACAGCGACAAAATTAAAACATTTGAAGATCATATTTGTACTACAGTCTGCCATGAATCCAACGTATCGTCACCACGTTATAATGATTCATGGAAATTCGGTCGAGCTGCCAACACATGCTCTACAGTGTAAGAGATGTTAACATTTTAAGGTAATACTGTTGACAAGAGGCAGAATGGAACAAGGTAAGCATTTTGAATATACTTATTCAGATGTGAAGAGCGAAGCAGTGAGTGGATGTCCTACTAGGAAAATTTATACAGATATGGATCTTTTGCCACCACGGGAAGGAAAAAAAACCCCTAACAATTTCCTACATATGTAGGTCAAGGGATTAAAACCTATAATTAATTTTCTCTTTGTTTCTGTCTTTCTGATTGGCCAATTCATTTTTTCTTTATTCACACGATAAAATAAAAAATCCGCGAATGGCGCGGAAAGCCGACGTTATCCTGAAGTCACAATAGAAACATTGACGTTGCGTATTGATTTGGAAAAAATAATCCATTGGAAGGAAATCCAATGGAATCGTAAGTGATCATCGGAAAATTAATTGGTATTATACATCTATATACGAAGAGCTTAGCTTATTTTTGGCTTGGTGGTTTTTGGATCGGGTCTATTACATGTCAACTTATAACATAAGTGGTTATTTTTGACTAAAACTACACAAGATTATAAATTATCTTTTTAAACATAAAAATTTAACAAATATATGAAAACCAAAATTTCAATAGTTCTATAGCAAAACGTTTGATTTTCACATTATGAATGGAAATATTATCATTCCAAATGATGCCAAATAAATAAATTGTATTCTATTCTATATCACAAAACTCATCAAAATAAAACTACTTTTCCGTCCAGGGGAAAAACAACTCTTATCACAAAACCAAACACTCAACATTTCATGTTTTTAATGCATTGATAAAACAATCTGATTGATATATATATATGGATGGTTCTACTTTATCAATTTATAATTAAGGGTATAGGTGTGGAGGGGGGGTATAGAAGAACAGAAGGACATGGACATTATTTATTTTGGATTTGCTTTTATTTTTTTTTATATTTATATTTAATTTTAATTTTTTTTTTAATTGTTTTATAATATTATAATTTTAGTGAGTAAGAACAAAAAATAGTGATATCAGCTAACAAACCGTGAGTTCCAATACGGGGGTTTTGAGATCCCAAAACGACGTGGGGTAAAGTACTATTTACTCGACGATTAGTCCCACCTTTCGGTGATTATGACATCGTCATTTGACGTGACTTGGTACGTCCCATAATCACCGGAATGAGGGACTAATCGACTGGTAAACAGTAATTTATCCACGTCGTTATGGGATCTCGAAACCCCGTATTAAATCAGCTGTTGAATTGGTTTTTGACAATGTACTAGATGCAGATAACAAGTAATTTTCAGAAAAAATAAATAAAATTTCTGGCAAAAATATCCGAAGACCTTAGGTCATGAGAGCAATTCTGATTAAAATACAGATCAATTATTATCAGCTAAGTTGGATAAGAGGATTTGATGAAAAAATTCCATTAGGGGTCATGGCTAGATGACTTTGGGAAATAGCAAATCAAATTGCAATCTTGCAAAACATTTTGGACGGTGAATTTCAGTGGACGTAAATAGATTTTGAAAAAACTGTCATGTATTCTTTTTGGTTTCACGTAGTTATCTCGCCTGAAGAGCCACAAGCCAAAGCTAAATAGCCTATTACTACTGGTGAACGGAGAATATCGTTTTCAATTGATGTAGCAAGTAGTAGAAAAATGGATATGGGTATGAATACCCATGGGGAGATTCTACTTCTCCGGCCAAATTTAAGTAGTCGAGGAATCATTATGTTTGATGTCGAGGACCACCCAGACTGGCCAGAACAATGTGGCAGTAATAGTGGTATGGTATTTACAAAAATATGAAAATGTTCTTCAGTTTCAAACATGCTGCTAATAGCACAATGGCCTTTATTAATAATGTATATTTCAAAAAAAAATATTCTGATTTTAAATTGTAGACATGAAAATGCAGCAGAGGATATTTTTTTTTTTTAGTGAAAGCCACTACATGTTCAGCCAAACCAATAATTTTTGATTTCGAGTCTGTAATCCCAAAAATTGAACTTAAACTTATTTAATAATTTTCCCATCATCCAAATAATAAACGTGAATTATAAACTATAAATTAATTCAAAAGTAAAAAATGTTATCATAAGTGAATCTTTAGATCAGTGGGAGCTTTTTCTCGCAAAGGAGAGGCAACATTTTCTGTAATTGTTTTAAATTTTACAGTAGAAAACGTAATACCATGATTATATAGAAATTGACACTATTGATTCTGTAGGCGTGTTTAGTATAAGTTTTGTGATGTGTGAGTTGATTCAATTCATAATTATTAATTTACCCTGATTTAAACAGTGCACTTTTTACATTTTTTCTTTGAATTTTCCATATTTTTAACCAAATTTGACATACTTGTAGATAATTATCTACACTATACTACTGTCAGATAATAATATTTGCATAATTTTCCAATGTTTTGCTTTCAAAATATCATTATTTTTGTGAAACCACTTAAACTCTTTGATGTCTTTTTCTTCTTACAAAAAAGCAACAAAAAGTTTTAGATATTGATAAAACACAGAGCTTTCATTAAATCGAAGGTTCACAACAAGTTTATAAAAGAAAATATATATAAATACTTATAAGCACACCCAATTTGGTTTACATCTGTTTAATAAGATGATATCAGGAAAATTCAAAGAAACACATAGAATATCAAAAAAAAATTAAAATAAGAATTACGTAATACTTTTGTCCCAATGACGAATACTGTCAGTATCGGACTTATAAAATCCTTGTTTTGTCCATAGACTGTGAAGTGGTAAGTAACCGACACACAAATTGCAAACACGGGAAATTTCTTCAAAATCGCTTTCCTGTAAAAGTTTATTTGTCCGTATCCTTCGACGAGAATATTTTTAGGTTTCTGATTTTTTGTTTCGAAATGTCCGATCGCGATTACATAGGTCTGATGGTCCATCAGCTGGTCATGGCTAACTTAAAAATTCTTACATGTTACGACAATTTAGCCTACATCAATAATATCATATGTAAGACAGTAACGGAATTGAACCTGCTGGCCCCTATTGCCATGAATCGTAAAAAGGCGACCTTAATTTAGAGGATCTTATCTTTTCTTTACTTCCGAACTGACTTTAATCTTTCCTAATGCCTTCCCTTGGTGTGCACCAGCCTCACGTTTTGGCCTGGTAGTTCGAGGCCGTTCGCCCCTGTGAGGAAGGCCTCTGGGTTATCGTCCCCTGGCCGAGACACACCAAAGTCTATAAAAGTGGGTAGTTTCTGCTCCTGCTTAGGCGCTCAGTCACACAGGGAGTGGGACAAACTGGTTCGCCCGTTGTCCAGTATAATGTGACCCGGTGGATGTGTTGGTTGCTTTGGTGACCTTCGGCGGCATGCTTTCAGTGATATAGCACTACTAAAAAGGGCAACAGTTTCCACTATACAAGAAGACACAAACATAAATATAGACCGCAGCAGTCTCCCAAAAAACGCACCTCGCACAAACATACACGCAACACAAATACCGCATGCATGGGAGGCCGTCCTTACATGACCATAGCTGTTAATAGGACCGTTAAATAATCAAACAAACAAACAAACAAACCTAGTTTCAACTCCAACGATCGTAATGAATAACCATGATTTCCGATTTCCCATACAATTGACACTTAACACAATGAAGCACATATAAGAATTATGTATTTATGCATGTTAATGAACCGCTCGGTCGGTATGGAATAGATTCCGAAAGTCCATATGAAATTGTAAAATGCGAGCCGGATCAACAAAATAACCGTAATTTGGATCGTTAGTTCAGTACCAAAGTTTTATATCAAAATTTGAACTTTGCAATTTTTTTAAATCGATGTGGCTCATATGGGAAAAAATTAAGGTGAAGGAACATAAAAAATTAACCCATGTCAACTAAAAATGCTCTTAAAAAATTATATTGCATTTGAAGAATATTTTTGTTTCGATATGGAAACAATAGATATGACCATGATACTTTGATAATAACACTGATAAACACATAATTTGGTTAATTTTTATGTATGGGATGAAAATTTCCCATAGAAAGGATAATTTATCGTATACAAAACATATTCAAAATTGACAAGTTCAGATGTCAACAGAGAAAAAACGCGTGGTTCAATTTCCTTTAAAAGTTTGACAGAATGTGCACACCACAAAACACTATAAATTCATGAAATGATTAGAATACAAATTGAACTTTGTGACAATGTGAGGACTACCACCTTAAGCCATAATTTTGAACGCTTGGTTTATGTTGTCAGTCAGATTCTGCATGCTTACAGAAAACAATCAAATCAGAACAACAACAACCTCTAAACATCAAATATTACACATGAAATAATACTAATATCCACACGATAGTTTATGTCAAATGTCGTATAAAACTTAAAAATTAACAACTGACTTACCTTATACTCGCCCTGTTTTTAAACTTGAAACAGCGAAAAGCGGACTTCAAACAGTCACCGGCTAAAAGATGCAACTATATGGAATTTCCCGGAAATGACGTCATATATATAAACGCTTTCTAGAACTTTCTTAGGGAACATAACCACGGCGCAAATCCGGAAAGAAATGTTTAAAAATATACCTTAATTTTTGAGACCCGCCCGTTTTTTGGGTTTTTCGTTTTGGAGGTACAATTTAAAGACTTTAAGAGGAAACCGATTTTAATTCAAGAAAAAACATCCCCACTTTTCTACTACTGTTGCATCCTACTTGTTTTATTAAAATCAACCAGGGGGCGAATTAACAGAAACTATAAATGTAATAAAAATTTTTTTTGATGTTTGCCTGATTGAACCAAATACATTTCCCTACTAATTTAATTTTCGAACAACAGTTTTAAACGAACTAGCTTATGTAAGATAAATGAAGCCCTGGATTTGGTTAAGTTCAAAAAATTTCATCACATTTTAATATAGTCCATTTTCCATATTACTCCAAATCGCGGATTATAAGCGGGGTTGATAGTCTTTAAGTTATCGTGTTTTATATTTTCGTTTCCGAAGGAAACTATAACTCTAGTTATTGTACCGCCGTGTTGGAGTTTTTGTGGCACAATTTAAAAGAACTTTAAAGGAACCATTTTATAATTAGGGTCAATCTGACCCGAAGGTCAGGATGACCTATAGTCATCATGTTTCGTCGTCGTCGTGCGCCGGACCGCCGTGCGCCGTGCGGCCGTCCATGCCGTTCCCGTCCCGCCGTGCGTTAAACTTTTCACATTTTGAACTTCTTCTCAAGTTTGACCAGTGGGATTCGAGCTGAAACTTACCTGAAATTGATCCTGAGAATGGTCCCGACAAAGTGTTTTTATTTTTCGGGGTCGATCCGAAATCCAAGATGGCCGCCACAGGCGCCATCTTGAAAAACACATTTTGAACTTCTTCTCAAGTTCTACCGGCTGCGATTTGGCTGAAACTTGCATGAAATGATCCTGACATGGTCCCCGACAAAGTGTTGTTATTTTTCGGGTCGATCCGAAATCCAAGATGCCGCCACAGCCGCCATCTTGAAAACACATTTTTAAAAACTTCTTCTCAAGTTCTACGGTGCGATTTGGCTGAAACTTGGCATGAAATGTTCCTGACATGTCCCGACATAAGTGTTGTTATTATTCGGGTCGATTCCGAAATCCAAGATGGCCGCCACAGGGCCATCTTGAAAACACATTTTTGGAATCTTTCTCACGTCTCTTCCTGGTGCGATTTTGGCTCTGTGAATACTTGCATGAAATGATCCCTGACCATCGGGTGGGTCCTCCGAACAAAAAGAACGAGCCCTCTTGAGCTCGGCAGTGTTTGTTGTTCTCTATATTTTTTAACTTTTGCGGAGGGGGGGTCGATCAGAAAAAAAAAAAATTCCAAGATGGCCGGCCCCCCCGCCGCCCGCCACCCCCACCCCCACGACCCCTCGCCATCGCACCCGCCCAACACGCCCCGCCACCGCGCCACGCCACCGCCGCAACCCACCCGCCATCAACGCGCCCCAACAGCCCGCCCCACTGCCGCCTCATCATTGAAAAACTCATTTTGAATAAACTGTATAAAAAAAACTATTAACTTCAAACCCCATTCTTCTTCTCAAGTTTTCAAACCGGTTGCGAATTTGGTTTTTGAAACTTGCATTGTGAAAATGAATCATAGAACTATCACATGGTCCCGACTAAGTGTTGTCATTTTTTCGGGTCTCGCGCACCGAATATCCATGATGGCCGCAACACAGTGACCCCCGCCATTTAAACACTTTTTTGAAATTATTCTACAAGTAAAACTCAGTGCGATTTGGCTCTGAAACTTGCATGATATGATTCCGGACATTGGTCACCCACCCGCCCTCCGACCAAATGTGTTGTTACTTTTTCGGGTTCGATCCGAAATCCAATGATGGCCGGCCACAGTCGCCATCTTTTGAGAGGAAAACCTTTCTGTTTTGTTGTTTTTTTTGTGGGACTTTCCCTTCATTCAAGATCTAAGAACCGGTGCGATATTGGACTGAACTGTGAAATACTTGCCATGAAAAGATCCTGACATGGTTCCCGACAAAGTGTTGTTATTTTTTCGGGTCAGATACCGAAATCCCAAGATGGCCGACCACAGCCCGCCATCTTGAAAACACATTTTAAACTTCTTCCATCAAGTTCTACCACGGTTCGATTTGGCTGAATACACTTTGCATGAAATGATTCCTGACATGGTCCCGACAAAGTGTTTGTTATTATTATTCGGGTCGATCCGTTAATCCAATGACTGGCCGCCCACAGGGCGCCATTCTTGAAAACACTTATCTTTTGAATTACTTCCTTCTCAAGTTCTACCGGTGCAGATTTGGCTGAATACTTGCAATGAAAATGATCCCAGTACATGGTCCCGGACAAAGTGTTGTTAATTTTTCGGGCTCGATCCGGAAATCAAGATGTGCCGCCACAGAGCCGCCATCTTGGAACAACACATTTTATTTTAAACGTATTCGTCTCTTTCTCAAACCGGGGCGATTTGGCTGAAAACTTTGGGCATGAAATGTTCCTGACATTGTGAAATACAAAGGTCCGACAAAGTGTTGTTATTAATCGGGTTTCGATCCGAAATACCAAGATGGCCGCACACAGGGCGCGCATCTTGAAAACCACATTTTTGAACTTTTCTCAAGTTCTACTGGTGCAGATTTTGGCTGGAAACTTGCGATTGAAATGATCCTGATACATGGTCCCGACAAAGTGTTTGATTATTTTTCGGGTCACTCGATCCGAAATCCAAGATGGCCGCACACAGCCCGCCATCATGCATAAACACATTTTGAACTTCTGTACTCAAGTTCTACCGGTGCGCATTGTCTGAAAACTTGCATGAAATGATCCTGACATGGGTCCCGACAAAGTGTTGTTATATTTCGAGGTCCGAATCCGAATATCCATGAATGGCCCCGCCACAGCCGACCATCTTGAAAAACACATTTTGAAATTAATTCTCAAGTTAAACTCGTGCGATTTTGGCTGAAAACATGCATGCAAATGATCCATGACATCGGTACATGACATAAGGTGTTGTTATTTTTTCGGGTCGATTCCGGAAATCCCCTAAGTCATGGAAAGCCACAGTGCCGCCATCTTGAAAAAACATTTTGGAACTCTTCTCAAGTTTTCTAACCCGAGTGACGATTTGGCTGAAACTTGCATGTAAATGATTCCTGACATAGGTCCCGACAAAGTGTTGTTATTTTTCAGGTCGATCCGAAAATCCAAGGGATGGCCGCCACAGTCCGCCTATGTCTTGTGAAAACACATTTAACACTTCTTCTCAAGTTCTACCGGTGGCGATTTGGCTGAAACTTGCATGAATTGATCCTGACAACGGTCGCCGACAAAGTGTATGTTATTATTACGGGTTCGATCCTCCGAAATCCAAAGATTGGCCTCCACTAGGCGCCATCTTGAAAACAACATTTTTGAAACTTTTCTTCCTCAAGTTCTACTGGTGCGATTTGGCCTGAAACTGTGTCAATTGAAAATGATCACGTGACCAAGGTCCCGGACAAAGTGTTGTTATTTTTCGGGTCGATCCGAAATCCAAGATGGCCGCCAACAGCCACGCCATCTTGTAAAACACATATTTTGAAACTTTCTTCTCAAGTTACTACGTAACCTGGTGCGATGTGGCTGAAACTTGCATGAATTGATCCTGACATGGTGCCCGACAAAAGTGTTGTTATTTTTCGGGTCGATCCGAAATCCAAGATGGCCAGCCACAGTCCGCCAATCTGTTGAAAACACAATTTTGAAAGTATTCTCAAGTTCAACTTGTGCGATATTGGCTGAAACTTCGACATGAAATGGGATCCTGACATAGTCCCAGACAAAGTGTTTGTTATTTTTCGGGTCAATCCGAAATCCAAGATGACCGGCACATCTGCCATATTGAAAACACATTTTGAACTTCTTCTCAAGTTTTACTGGTTCGATTTGGCTGAAACTTGCATGAAATGATCCTGACCATGGTCCCCGACAAAGTGTTGTTATTTTTTCGGGTCGATCCAGAAATCCAAGATGGCCGCCACAGCCTGCCATCTTGAAAACAAATTTTGAACTTCTTCTCAAGTTCAGCCTATGTGATTTGGCTGAAACTTGCCTGAGATGATCCTGACATGGATTCGACAAAGTATTGTTACATCTCTGGTTGATCCCAAATTGAAGAAGGCTACTATGACACACTATATCTAATTAATTTCCTACATGTTTAAGGCCCTTGGGCCTCTTTGTATTGTGAAATAAAATTTGTTGAAGGGAAATCGGAAAATGATCCTGACTCCTGGTCCTGAACAAAGTGACCACCATATTGAAATTAATTTTACTATTGCCAAGGTAGTCAGATGGACCGTTAAGGCCCTTTGGGAGACTCTTGTTCAGAAAAACAGTCCCCTTTCTCCTACTTTTGTTCATTACTAACTATATCAGTTAAATTCACCAGGGGCGAATCAACAGATAACTATAGATTGAATGTTGATTTTTGCCTTGCCCGTTTCAACCCAAAATTTCCCCCTCAAAATATATTTTTCGAACTAGTCTACGACTATTCTGAGTAGATTATAAATGACGCCGCCTGTGATTTGGTTAACGTCCAAAACTTCTATCACATTTGGATGCGTTCAGTTGCCATAGTAATACTCCCCAAATCGCGGTTTATATTTAAGCGGCGTTGATAGCTAAAATTGATCTTGTTTTATATTTCGTTCCGACAGGGAACGATGACTCTAGTTTTATTCGTACTTTACCGTCTCTTCATTTAATAATATGACTTCCACACGTTTAAATTAAATGGAACTTGATACTCCGGCGGGGGATCCGTTTTGGTGACATCACTGTTGTCCAACAAATTGTGCCGTTCATCCATTGCTGTGTAATACATAGTACGCACTTTACCCATTGGTTTAAAATCTCTGTTGCTGTCCTGATGTATTGGTTCCACGCCGGTAACTATTGGAGTCAACAGGAAAAGGTAACCTACAGTTGTAAAGTGGACGGAATTCACAAACAATTACATCCATATGTATAATTTTATAAAATACGTATTACTGTCACTGTGTGGTTTTAAAACATAAACTATTTGACAACACTGTTCTGATTAATATCCCTATTAGCCATTCATTTAATATGTTAATACTAGACAAGTTGTCCAACAATCCATTTTGGGTCTAACGTTCTATACTGGTGACTTTTTGGAAATAGCCAATCCAAATTGTTGCCGTGGGGCCAGAATCTTGACCGGGGAGGGAAAAAAAATTGAAAAATAAACTGGTTGTCCAGAATTATTTTCTGTACGTAGTCCTCACTCGCGTCAAAGAGCAGCAACAAAAACAAAACTTTGCATTTTTATACTTGGAGACGAAATGCTTGTTTTCAATTTGATTGTAGCCAAGATGTAGAAAATACATTTTGATCATGAAAGGTACATTATTGCGTATAAATGGTCATCCAGGGCAATGACCCCTTATGGGATGTTTGTCAGATCATCTTGTTTGTTTGTTTGATCTATATTCAACGTCCTTAAGTAAACACAGCTATGGTCAATGTAGGTGACGGGCCGTCCCATGTATGCGGTGTGTTGCTTGTAAAGTTGTGCGAGGTGCGTGTTCTTTGGGAGACTGCGGTATATTCATGTGGCGCGGTGATTGTCACTGGGGGATTGTTGTCCTCTTGTATAGTGGAAACTGTTGCCCTTTTAAATAGTGCTATATCCACTGACGCTGTGTTGAACGGAGTGGTTATGAATGATCCTGTTATTTGGATTGATTGGACCAATAGTGATTGGGAACATCATTTTTCCCACTTAGTGACGACCCCCTGTCCCGTACGTACCTTACTATAAATGTATATGTAATGGACTGCAGTAAAAATCAATATATATATGAGAGGGTACAATGGTAAACAGAACCAAGAGATCCCAGAGGGATTCGTTGGCGCCACCAAAAGAAGCATCTAGTCCTGACAACAGAAAAGAGGGATCTTTCCATCGCCTTCTTTATTCAAACTTTTACTACATTACTAATATATGATACCTGAAGAAAGATCCTATTTCAGTACTTTCTGGAGGATATGTAGCAGTAAACAAACTTCAAATTATTCAAAATTCAAGAATGGCTACCTGTCGATCATCGTTTGCTGACCGTATTCTGTCCCAAAATGCAATATGCACAACTAGGGTCGTAGGGGAGTGCGGAAACCTACATATGAAATTTTGAGAAAGATTCCTTCAGCTACTTTGCATGGGAAATAAGTGATTAACAACTTTAACTAAACTATCATAAATCCAAGATGGCCGTCAGATGGTCGGCCATCTTGTTGACTGATTGGTCCAAAAATAGCAATAATGCACACAACTAGGGCCTAGGAGAAACCAAAAATAAGGAAATTTGATGAATAGAATCCCTTTCAAACACTTTCTGAGAAATAGTCGGGTAACAAACTTTAACTATTCTAAAATACCAAGATGGCCGCCAGGTCGGCCAGTCTTTTTTGACCAATTTGTCACCAAAATGTCAAATATTGCACAACTAATTGCCCTAGGATGAACCAACCATATGAAATTTGAGATGAAGGATCCCTTCAAAACTTTCTGTGAGAAATAGCTGGTAACAAACTTTAACTATCAAGAATCCAATGATGGCCCGCCAGTCGGCCATCTTTGTTTGACCGATTGGATCGCCAAAATGGCAATATGCTACTAACTAGGGCCCTAGTGGGAACCTACATTTTGTGGAAATTTTGAGAAAGATCCCTTAAGTACTTTCTGAGATATTGCGCGTAACAAACTTTTAACTATCAAAATCCAAGATGGCCGACCGAAGTCGGCCAAATCTTAGTTGACCCCGATTGGTCCCAAAACTGTCAATATGCACAAAACAACTAGGGCCCTATAGGTAACCTACATGTGAAAATTTGAGAAAGATCCCTTCAAAACTTTCTGAGAAATATCGGTAACCAAACTTTTAACTATCATAATTCCAAGATGGCCCACACAGTCGGCCATCTTCTGTTGATCCGATTGGTCCCAAAATGCAATATGCACAACTAGGGCCCTAGTCGGGAACCTACCATGTGAAATTTGAGAAAAGAGTCCCTTCTGTACATTTCTGTAGAAATAGCGGGTAACAAGAATTGGTTAACGGACTGGACGGGACGGACGGACGGGAAGGACGGACGGACGGAAGGACGTAGACGGAGACGGACGGATGGACGGGACGGGACGGACGGACGGAGCCACGGACGAAAGGCGGATTTGAATAGCCCACCATCTGATGATGGTGGGCTACATTTATTACAAGAAAAGTATTGTGATCAAATGAACGCCACATTTGAAGAATGCATGCGTCCTTAGGGCATTTGAAGTTTGCAAAGGACTATTTGACTCTGGTGTTCTGAAAACTGGAAAAACCCGAGATCCCAATTTGCAGATAAATTTGAACGACACGGTGACCATGTATTATGCCAATGAAAAATTGTGGATGGAATTCAGTGCTTGTCATTACTATATAACATTATTGTTTTTCTTATTTAAACATAGCCATTCCTCTTACTTATACATAATAAACCATCGATATCATGTTACAAAGGACCTTATATCCAGTGATGTGTTCTGTTGTAATATGGATTCCTTCTGTAGGTCGGACAATTGTGATATAGCTAGAGAGAATTCAATCCTTATTCGTGTATGCAAATAGATATGTCCGATTTTCTAGATGCACGGTCTGTACCCTTTATCATGTACACACGTTGAAACACACTCTGGTTTATTTGATATACAATTTTGCCTTAGAAATTACAAAAAGACAAAGGGAAAAATATTAACTGTAATAGATTAGTACGCAATGTAAACCGTTCCGAGAGCAGAGGTGCGTTGGAGGCATCTACTCTGCTTTGTCAGTAAATGCATCGAGCAATAAATAAAGTCTACAATTGAAACTGTTATATAACCGATGGAGGATGTTTTGAAAGCCATTACCGTTCCTGACGCGATTGTTCTGTATTTTATGGAATAACCTTAATAATATAGCATACAATAAAGTATACCTGGTATTAATGGTTTCTGTGTAGATTACGATTACTTATTCCTGCCTCCAAAGTTCTTTTGGGTAAGAAAATCATCACCAGGGATAGAACAGTCTCCCTTTTCTCTGGACTGCATTCCATGGGATGTTCATGTACATAGGTAAGCGGTTCGAGATTCGTCCTCTACCTCCTGTGGAAAACCAGAAACAAGGTATTCAGAACAAAGAAGAGGGTATCTGTTTAAAACTGGAAAGAAATAACATGTTTAGCAAACCGATCATGGAACTGACACGCATTGATTATAAAATTACTTTCCACATAAAAGGTTGTTTATGTCGTGAATGTGAATAAATACACAGTGTGTATTACTACAGAGGACCCTCGATAATCTGGACACCCCTTCTGTTCCCAGCCTAAACCGTCCCGGTGTTACGATATTCCAACACAGACGTAATCCGTTATGCTTTAGTTACCAATATAAATTGGTCAACGTACGAGTTTACTCCGCCTATACTTTGTAATCGTATTCTAGGACTTTCTCATTGTAACATACGGTATTTTATAATAATTACTTGCGTTTGTTATGTATTATGGATGTTAATTGTTTAATATTGAACGTAAAGAATATTTAAATATGCGTTTTTTTCTTTTTTTCAAAATATAAAAAAACCGAAAGCAATCGTTAAATGTGTTACTTTATATAAAATTCATAATTCCTATCTATGAATACAATATCAACTCCGTTCTTGGCATCAAAAAACTATGATAATAAGTGTAGTTCTGGTGACATTTCTTTATAACAGGATTTAGGTGCACTAAGGCTTTCTGACTTATTTTTAGCCCCAGAATTTTCCATAAAAATTCAAACAAAGATCCAAATCATATAAGCTCAAAAATAGTCTAAAAGGAAGTAGGTGCACTAAGGGCCTATTTTAGCCCCAGAATTTTATAAAAATTCAAACAACGTCAAACTTACAAAATACAGCTTTCCACAAGGGTTGAGTATCCATATTTTTGATATCAAATAAGATTTTCCACATTGAAAGTTTGTAAATGGATTAAATGAAGATATATTTAAGCCATTTTGAGCGTTTTTTTACAATATCTTGAAAAAATGGCTTGAAAAACGTAGTTTTAACATTGGCCGCAGTTTTGTCCAAACACCGTATTTTGGTAACGGAACCAAAATAAAAATTCATTTCAGTATGCAAAATATCGAATTTGGACATAAATGCGGCCAATGCTAAAAAAAGAAATTTCTTTGAAATAAAATGAACCAGTTCTGCCCGAGATCGTAGCGGCTGTTATAATAATGTAAAACGTAATCGGGCACGGCTATCCGGAATTGTAAATCCTGGAATTCACTCATTGTGCATAATATAAACTATGTAATTGTTATAATGATAACTGTTTTAATATATCTTAAGACAATATCTAAAATTATCACTCTGTATAGTAAGCGTTATTTTAAACTTTCCGACGAAAATATTTTCGGATAAAAAATGTCCGTAATTTTTTGCCCGGAGTACGAACACGCTATTATAATGCATTCGGTGTTTTTGTTTACGGACAGCTGTCAACACAGAGCAACTTCGCGATGTTTACGATGTTCTACCTTATCTTACCTGGTCGCTTTCAACAAAGATCATGAAGTTACAGAGTCAGGTATACTCTTCTTCTATATATACATACATAATACTTCTTGAAATCTTTTTATCATAGCTGGAAACTGCATGAACTCACTCGTTGACTTCGTCAGTGACGGACAGTCCGCGGATTTACATGCAGTGTTATGTAAGCTTAAAACTAACGTCATAACAATTCCATCTTCTTGTATCAGCTTTGATTTGACATGTGAATAATGCACTAGGCCTAGATTCTAGATTTATGTCTTTTATATTAAAAGTCGGTTAGGCCTAAGTCGATTTAGGCTTAGCCTCAAAAGTCAATCCAGCTACATGTATTCTCGCTGAGCAGACGACATCGGACTGTGCATATTGTTACGGTACATATTTCTCTGGCATTATAGTTATTCTTTAAGCTATAAAGATAATGAATTACAATATGAAGGTGTTATATTCCATTGAATTTTCTAAATAATTTATCGAAATCTAACTACAGCATTGTTTTGCTATTTTATTATGTTCTACAGATCAATATTTTAAATATATCTTACATGCCCAAATTTTAAATGTTGTCTCGTTAGTCTTGTGGTTCTGTCATGTGCACATTGGTACGAAGTTCATTTTAAGTGAGTTCGAATCCAGATTCTCATCGGTTATTTTTTATTTTTATTTTAAAATTTATATCAAACACTATTAATTAGACAGTACATAGAATATTGATTAAATCAAATACATTCTTGCGCTGAGTGTGATTGTGTAAACACGCGTCGTGTCTAGATCCATGTACAGTTGTATAAGTCACAATTGTAAAGTGACACTAATTAGGAAGCCAGACTTGAGAGGATTATTAAACAATTCATAATTAGCAGTCATTGTTGTAGTATTTTCCCATTTCTGTATCTCCATTTGCCCACTTTTTATATCTGACACAACCGGGGTTTCGAGTCAAGCGATTTTGAGATAACGAGTTTCGACTGTATAGAAGTTCTGTATGTAGCACATATCTTACTGTAACACAGACACACTGTATATAGAGGTACCACTCTCCCTCACAATAATGTAACACAGACACACTGGATAATAGATGGTACCACACTTCCCTCACAATACTGTAGACACAGACACACTGTATTAGAGGCACCACTCACCCTCCACAATACTGTAACACAGACACACGTATATAGAGTACCGCTCTCCCTCACAATACTGTAATCACACAGACACAATGTTATATAGAGGTACCACTCTCCCTCACAATACTGTAACACGGGACAGACACACTGATACTGTAACACAGACACACTGTATATAGAGGCACACTCTGTAACACTGACACACTGTATATAGAGGTACCACCTCCCACCCTCACAATACCTGTAACACAGACACACACTGTATATAGAGGTACCACTCTCCCTCAAAATACTGTAACACAGACACACTAGAGGTACCACTCTCCTCTACAATACTGTAACACAGACACACTGTATATAGAGGTACACTCTCCCTCACAATACTGTAACACAGACAGACACACTGTATATAGTCTAGAGGTACCACTCTCCCTCACAATACTGTAACACAGACACACTGTATATAGAGGTACCACTCTCCCTCACAATACTGTAACACAGACACACTGTATATAGATAGTACCACTCTCCCTCACAATACTGTAACACAGACACACTGTATATAGAGAAATAGTACCACTCTCCCTCACAATACTGTAACACAGACACACCTGTATATAGAGGTACCACTCTCCCTCACAATACTGTAACACAGACACACTGTATATAGAGGTACCACTCTCCCTCACAATACTGTAACACAGATACATTTATTCTGAAATAAAAAAGAAGCTCACACTTTTAATTAATGGCAATATCGAAGGTCAGTAACATTTTTTACAAAAGTAAAATACTAAATTCCTGAGGTACAATACTTTCACCTAGTTCCAAAGAAAACAAGTTAAATATTGACTTTCATCATAGTCATAACAATACATTTCTTCATCATACTCAAATGTAGAAATGCATTACATATGTATATAACCTGTTGTGTTAGTGATCTGAAGGCTGATTTTCTTTACATCTGTATTGTAGGATGCCTGGGACAGGACCTAAGCACTTCCTGTGCTTAGATTGTGGTAAAAGAACAATTCCCAAGGAAAGGCTGTATGTTTGTCGTGATACATATTCAGAATACACTGAACATTTAGGAAAAGGCCACTGTGATGACAATGATGTTGCTTGTCAAAAGTGTTTTTTACGATATAAAAGATCATTAAAAGTAAGTGATTCTACTAAAGACAATCTTGCGGATACAGAAAATGACCCTGACTACGTTCCAAGTGCTAAGAAATCTAGAGTAGAAGCACATCTGAAAAGTCCACAAAATATCCCTTTACCCATATTATCGTCTGGAAATAGCCATTCCACTTGTTGCATTTGTAAAAAGCGGAGTCCGAAACTATTAACTGTGGCAACTGAGAGCAGATACAAATTGTTTGTTGAAAAGGGCCACCTTCTGTTATCTGGATCTAGATGTTGTTGTAATCACATAGACAATGATAAATACTTCAAAGAGGAAGCACTGCGTTTAATCAAAGAAGATTCCATTGAAGAACCAAAAACTTTTCTTTAACAAAAGTGACATTTTATCGTTGATTACTCACATTAAGAGCTATAGCCATACGCAATGAAAAGTACAGAATCGATTTCGATAATAGAAATACTTTGAATGACATTGATTATGTAACGCTCACTGGAATTACAAAGGATGATTTTGAAGACTTATGTTCGCATCTAAGTTCCAGTTCTTTACGATGCACCAAAAACCGATCCAGTCGAACATGTATTGCTTTGCTATTAGTCAAGTTAAGAACTGGTATGTCAAATCGGTTATTGTCGACTCTGTTTAATATCGGAAAGAGTAGCATACGACGATCTATTGTGTCAGCCAGAAAGTTCTTGGCATCCAATTTTACCCCAAGGTATGTAGGATTTGAACACATCAGTCGTGAGGATGTAATACACAATCACACACGACCACTTGCTCAGGAACTTTTCAGCAATATTTGCCAGAACCCAGCCATATTGGTAGTTGATGGGACTTACATATACATTCAAAAAAGTAACAACTTCAAATTCCAACGACGGTCTTACAGCATGCATAAGCATCGCCCGCTGGTAAAGCCGATGGTTATCGTTACAACAACTGGCTATATTGTGTCGATTCTTGGTCCCTATTTAGCGGATTCTAAAAACAATGATGCCTCCATATTGAAACACAATATTAGCAGCAACATGGAGCATATGAAAGATTGGCTGCAGGAGGATGACCTATTGGTAGTTGATAGAGGATTTCGTGATTCCTTGGATTTTCTTAACGATCTCGGACTCAAGTGCAAGATGCCACCTTTCCTTAACAGAGGACAAAAACAACATCCTACTGAAGAGGTAATTCAATATCATTGCTCGTGTTGAAAAAATAACAATTTTGCTGCTAGGTCTTTAAGTCATTGTTTGATTTGCTATTCCTTATCGATTTAATGATATATGTTACTGAATAATCAAAGATGTACAGTTCTTTAACAGAAATGCTATACTAGTTGGAATGATTATTACTATCGATAATTGCAATTATAAACTTTTCTAAAGTTCACCAGCGAAATCCTACAGGTTAAAGTCTATACATATACATATACACGCATATTAAAGCCAAAAGTACCCTTATTTTCTGATAACTTGCTTTTATATCTTTATATACTTGATTGAATAGGCTAATTCATCCCGACTTATCACAAAGATAAGATGGATTGTGGAATCGGTAAATGGACGGCTGAAACAGTGGAAATATCTCCAGAACATAGTGCCTAACAGCCAAATACCAGCCATAGGAGACTATCTACGTCTTGTGGCAGCATTGTGTAATCGGTATCGCACACCACTGAATACTGGCAGCACAGAAGAAGACCAACGAGTAGCTGCAAAGATGAAGGTACATGTTGTATACTATAAATGACAATTACTTTTCATTAGTATTTACAAAGAATGTTTTATTTCAAACAAAACTGTGTTATAGATTTAGCTTTAGCAATTTAGCAATATGTTTATACAGCTGTACTTATAGATATTAGACGATCGTAGCTGCTTGGTACTGTATTATGGTATTATAAGCTATACAACCTGATCTTTCATAGTTATAGCTGTAAGTTTCAATATCTACATTATGTAAATGTTAAATGATAGTTCATTCTACTCACTTTTTGTATAAGATATATTGCAGTTTCCATTTATTATAAAAGTATTTTTGAAAATTGTTTATACATACATGCACATTCCACGATACATGTAGTTATGCACAACAGCTCACTCGCTCAAGGTAAATTCAGATTTAGTGCAAGTTTCCTTTACTTTCAGGTCTTGGCAGCAAGCACGAACACCTTGCAGAATCGCGTGCAAGAGGAACAACTAGACCGAAGGACACGTGAATGGAAACCATTGGACGGCGCTACTTCAGTGGTGGAGTTCCCAACTCTCTCTGAAGAGGAACTTCGACACATTACCATTGGAGTGTATCAGTTAAAGCTCGCACGTTTCTATGCTTCAGAACACCTGAGTGAAGATGGCGACTTCAACATCATGGTAAATGATGAGGAGGACGGAATGCTTCGTGCCAGAATTCAAAGTCGACACACAAGTGCACGGTCTTATTTACTGTGGATTGAGTATAATCCTGCTTTAGTAACGGCATGGTACTGCCAATGTAAAGTTGGATCAAGAGTTGTAGGGACGTGCGCGCACATATCAGCTGTAATCTGGTACCTTGGCTATGCTCGTCACCTTAGTGGTGTGTTAGGTGTTAAGGACTGGTCCTCATATATAGAGGATGCTGCTAACATGCCTCAACTTGTTGATGAGTCAGACAGTGAAAACAGTGATCCCGAGGAATAATGTTTTCTTAATACTCATGTACATGTATTGCTATGACGAGAACCGTTGCATATACGTTTATTGAGTATCGGCAAACTGCACGTGGTATTTGGTTGCAGTTGTTTATGTTTTTTTTGTATCTATCGAAAAACTGCACTTGTTCTCTGATTTAATTCTTTTTGTTACAGTGTTTAATATAGAAAGTGAAAGCTCTCAATATTTGTCGAGATATTGATGATTAAAGCTATTAGATGATAATGATGACTTTTATGAACACTCATTTTAATATTCACCTTTCGGTCGAAATGGAGTACATAGTTCTTCTAAAGTATTTTAAAGTAACAGAATATCGTGTATGTGTTATGCAGGTTAACATAGTAAAAGATAGAATAATCAGATCATGGATTATTTAATCTCTGCTCTCAGTCTGATTTACCTGTTAACCATCAAGGGATGTAAAGTGACATGGGATATTTTTTACAATGGGTTAAATAAGCAGATTTAACAAAATACAAAATGAATATAAATTCATTATGAATATTAAGTTTTAGTGTTCCATAAAGTTCACTCCTTCTGTCAAAATCATATGGGTCTTTAAGTTAGTTGTAATATGATATAGAAGTAATGACATTTATTCATGTTTTCAGTCCATAATCAATTGCTAATAATTAAAAGTATAACATATTTGATAAATAATGGTCAATAATATACAATATGTCTGGCTATAACTGCATTCGGTTTGATGATGATGTTTACAGGATTTAGATACTTTGATATATTTGTGTTGATTATGTAATATCAATAATCTTACTGGCATGTCTATGAATGTTGATTATAAAGATCTTATGACAAAGAAAATGATGATGATGATCTAAGTGGTGGTAGTAATGTGGCTTGTGCAGTTGATGCTGTAAAATGTTTAATGATATTTCTTGTTGCGAAGAATGATATAATTGTTATATCAGTTGTTGCTGATAATTAATATCATTGATAGTTATGACATTATCAGAATAATGTTAATTACTTAATCCTTGATTCATATGCTTGTTATTTTAATACCATTGACAGTTATTTAATTTACAATGATTTTTATTACTGAATAATATCAAAATGGGAAGGGATTCTAAAGGGATAAGAAGGGATAGATGACGTAACGTGATTTACAGAACAGGATGCGAACCTCTGGCACACCGTAAAAAGTTGTAAGTTCGCAAGTCACTGGCGCAGCTGAAAATGCTCGTAAACTTGGCCTGCTGTACATCAGAGTCTGTCATCTTTTATTATTGCACTTGGGGAATTCCGTGAATAAGGGGACTGGCATTATTACTTTTGTAAATAGTGAGCGTATCATAACTATTGTAAATATAACATACTACGTATAAACCATATAATTGTTTTATGCTGTTGCTACATGTATAAATTCCAGAAATGTGAAGAATGCATTCAATTGTTGTTTTTATTTCTACATAAAAATGTTAAAATAATAACACTAACAGATAAAAAACAGAAATGGAATAAATAAAGTTAAAACTTCCATTGATTTATAAATCTCTAAAAACAAATTGTTTTGTGTTTTGAATGGCTAAAGTGTTGTTGCTATGGAGAAAAATTGGTTGCTATGGTGTAACTATGGGCTGTAATATGATCACGTGTTATGGAATGTGACATTTTTTTAATTATTCCTTATACACAATACAAAATACATCTTTCTCTCTTAATATACAGATTGGGAAATCCGCAAAATAACTAAATTGGCTATTTTTAGCATAACTACCATATACCGTTTGCCAGGCCTGTTGCTAGGCAACAACATTACAGAATCCATTGAAACTGTGTTTTTTATAAATCTCACATATTGATGAAACTATGGAATTAAAATAAAGAGAAACTATGTTGGGGCCAAAATTGGCCCTTATTGCACCTACTCCTTTGATTTTTATTAGACAAAGAAATGGATACCCAAGGGTTGAGGAAATGGATACCATGCTATCTTCCAGTGTCATAGAGGATATTGCAAGAAAGGACCAAAACTCGGGGAAGTCACATCCTCAAACTAACCAAATTTTCAACTGGGTATGTAACTAAGGTTCAAATATTAAGGCCAAATTTGAAAACTGATATTTTTATTGGCAGTTTGAAGCATAATTGGTCACAATCAAACAAGGAATTGCTGACTTATTAAGTCAATGGTACCCTGGGTTTATTTTTATCACTGAAGTATGCCGCCTCGTATACCAAGCAACACACCTCACCCGGTCACATTATACTGACAACGGGCGAACCAGTCGTCCCACTCCCTGAATGCTGAGCGCTAAGCTGGAGCATAAACTACCACTTTTGTAGACTTTGGTGTGTCTCGGCCAGGGGACAGAACCCAGAGCCTTCCTCACACAGGCGAACGCTCAACTCAATGCCAAGAGCGAGACAGCAGCAGACTGCAATAGCAACCTTCAGGCGATTTAATGAATATCAATGCATGGACGCTCATAAATTATCCTCTGGTTTTGGTTTTGTTGTCACACACCCTCATAGGTAAGGACAGATTCAATTACTGAATATGTGTTATATTTGTTCTCTTGTCCAGGTGTCTTCATATCCCAATGGCAGATAGGTAACCAGCCAAACCCGTCGCAACAGGTACAGTCTATAACACTGACACAACTGTGAAATGCACTCGTCCGTTGGACAAGTGCTCCTGTTAAATCTACATTTCCGGGTGGCATTTTTCTTTGCCCTCGAACATTTTCCAGATACTTATGCACATGTGACAGTATATATATAGTTTGTTTGATTAATTTACGTCCTATTAACAGCTATGGTCATGTAAGGACGGCCTCCCATGTATGCGGTGTGTTGCGTGTATGTTGTGCGAGATGCGTGTTTTGGAGACTGCGGTTATTCATGTTGTCTTCTTGTATAGTGGAACTATTGCCCTTTTTATAGTGCTATATCACTGAAGTATGCCGCCTCGTATACCAAGCAACACACCTCACCCAGTCACATTATACTGACAACGGGCGAACCAGTCGTCCCACTCCCTAAATGCTGAGCGCTAAGCAGGAGCATAAACTACTACTTTTGTAGACTTTGGTGTGTCTCGGCCAGGGGACAAAACCCAGAGCCTTCCTCACAGGGCGAACGCTCAACTCAATGCCAAGAGCGAGACTGCGGCAGACTGCAATAGCAACCTTCAGGCGATTTCATGAATATCAATGCATGGACGCTCATAAATTATCCTCTGGTTTTGGTTTTGTTGTCACACCCTCATAGGTAAGGCCAGATTCAATTACTGAATATGTGTTATATTTGTTCTCTTGTCCAGGTGTCTTCATATCCGAATGGCAGATAGGTAACCAGCCAAACCCGTCGCAACAGGTACAGTCTATAACACTGACACAACTGTGAAATGCACTCATCCGTTGGACAAGTGCAAATGCACTCGTCCGTTGGACAAGTGCTCCTGTTAAATCTACATGTCCGGGTCTCATTTTTCTTTGCCCTTGAGCATTTTCAAGATACTTATGCACATGTGACTGTATGTATATAGTTTGTTTAATTAATTTACGTCCTATTAACAGCTATGGTCATGTAAGGACAACCTCCCATGTATGCGGTGTGTTGGTGCTCCTGTTAAATTTACATGTCCGGGTGGCATTTTTCTTTGCCCTTGAGCATTTTCAAGATACTTATGCACATGTGACTGTATGTATATAGTTTGTTTAATATTACGTCACTATTAATCAGCTATGGGTCATTGTGAAGGACAGACCTCCCATGTTCATGCGGTGAGGTTTGCGTGTATTGTCGTGTGCGAGATGCGGTGTTTTGGGAGACTGCGGTATATTCATGTTGTGTCCATCATTGTATAGTGGAAACTATTTGCCTTTATATTATAGTGCTATATCAATTGATGTATGCTGCCGTCGTTTACCAAGCAACACACCTTACTGGTACACATATACTGACTAAACGCGCGAACCAGTCGTGTCCACTCCCTGAATGCTGAGCCGCTAAGACAGGAGTATAAACTACCACTTATTTGTAGACCTTTGGCGTTAGCCTTCCTCCACAGGGGCGAACGCCTCAACTAAATGGCAAGAGCGTGAGACTGCGGCAAGACTGAAATAGCAACATTCAGGCGCAGTTTCATGAATATCAAAGCATGGGACGGCTCTAAATTGTCCTCTTGGTTTTGATTTTGTTGTCACACCCTCATAGGTAAGGACAGATTCAATTACTGAATATGTGTTATATTTGTTCTCTTGTCCAGGTGTCTTCATATCCCAATGGCAGATAGGTAACCAGCCAAAACCCATCGCAACAGGTACATTTTTGGTTTTGTTGTCACACACCTCATAGGTAAGGCCAGATTCAATTACTGAATATGTGTTATATTTGTTCTCTTGTCCAGGTGTCTTCATATCCCAATGGCAGATAGGTAACCAGCCAAACCCATCGCAACAGGTACATTTTTGGTTTTGTTGTCACACCCTCATAGGTTAGGCCAGATTCAATTACTGAATATGTGTTATATTTGTTCTCTTGTCCAGGTGTCTTCATATCCCAATGGCAGATAGGTAACCAGCCAAACCCGTCGCAACAGGTACAGTCTTTAACACTGACACAACTGTGAAATGCACTCGTCCGTTGGACAAGTGCTCCTGTTAAATCTACATGTCTGGGTGGCATTTTCTTTGCCCTCGAACATTTTCCAGATACTTATGCACATGTGACTGTATGTATATAGTTTGTTTGATTAATTTACGTCCTATTAAACAGCTATGGTCATGTAAGGACGGCCTCCCATGTAGCGATGTGTTGCGTGTATGTTGTGCGAGATGCGTGTTTTTGGGAGACCGCGGTATATTCATGTAGTGTTGTCTTGTATAGTGGAACTATTGCCCTTTTTATAGTGCTATATCACTGAAGTATGCCGCCTCGTATACCAAGCAACACACCTCACCCGGTCACATTATACTGACACACGGGCGAACCAGTCGTCCACTCCTGAATGCTGAGCGCTAAGCAGGAGCATAAACTACCACTTTTGTAGACTTTGGTGTGTCTCAGCCAGGGGACAAAACCCAGAGCCTTCCTCACAGGGTGGCGAACGCTCAACTCAATGGCCAAGAGCGAGACTGCGGCAGACTGCAGATAGCAACATTCAGGCAAGATTTCATGAATATCAATACATGGACGCTCATAAATTATCCTCGTGGTTTTGATTTTGTTGTCACAACCCTCATAGGTAAGGACAGATTCCAATTACTGAATATGTGTTATATTTGTTCTCTTGTCTCCAGTGTCTTCATATCCCAATGGCAGATAGGTAACCAGCCAAACCCATCGCAACAGGAACATTTTTAGCCCACATCATCATTCAGATGGTGGGCTATTCAAATCGCTTTTGTCCCGTGGTCGTGGTCCGTCCTTCCGTCCTGTTAACATTTCTTGTTACCGCTATTTCTCAGAAAGGGCTGAAGGAATCTTTCTCAAATTTCATATGTAGGTTCCCCAAGGGCCTAGTTGTGCATATTGCATTTTAGGACTGATCGGATAACAATGATGGCCGCCAGCCGCCATCTTGGATTTTGATAGGTTACACTACCCGAAGGGTGATTCGGCACTAAATCGCGCCGCGAGCGACGAAAGCGACAATCGAGCGAACTCGCCCGGAACTCGCTGCGGATCCGCGCAAGCGAGATCGCATCCCGCGGCGGGGTCCCGCTCCGCAAGCAATTTAATGCTCGCTCAGCAGCGATCCCCCGCTGGCAGCGAGATCATC
Source organism: Argopecten irradians (assembly GCF_041381155.1). Lineage (NCBI taxonomy): Eukaryota > Metazoa > Mollusca > Bivalvia > Pectinida > Pectinidae > Argopecten > Argopecten irradians. The sequence continues at coordinate 22,329 of NW_027187938.1, read as the reverse complement.
CGCTCCGGTTAGCGATCCCGCTCCGGCAGCGAGATTATCCCGCTCCCGGCAGCGATCCCGCTCCGACAGCGAGTATGATCTGCTTCGGGTAGCGATATGATACACTTCGCATCGATTTGTCACCAAGCGATCTGTTGGTAGATATTGACATCGTTTCAGCTTTTGACAAACATGCCACGTATGATTACTTAGCATGACACAATCTAAAACTAAAGGGACGAGTATAGTTAGCTAACGAACTAACCTTCTTCAACTTGCTCATCGGAAACTATGAAGAAATTGTTTTAAAATAGAATGATGTGTTAACACGTGCTTTGTGAATCAATCCTATTCAGTAAGTTAGCTAACGAACTAAACCTTCTTCAACTTGCTCATCGGAAACTATGAAGAAAATTGTTTTTAAAATAGAATGATGTGTTAACACGTGCTTTGTGAATCAATCCTATTCAGTATTTAATAAAATATAACTATTGATAATATATACAGTATATGTCCATGTGTTGTCTTCCAAAATTTGACACTAATTCAAGATTTGATATATACTGATCTATTATTAGAATGTGTCGTATTGTTTCGTCGTTTTTATCAAAATACCCCGTTTTTTGGCATGATGACATAATAATGGTTGTGAAGACAAATTCAAATAATATGCATATGGCCTGTAATTCAAATGTCTTTAACTAACTGGTATTTTTTACTATCTGAATGATGTTTATACTCAGAATATATACAGTAGATATTTTTAACCAATTCAAATTAATGTCAGATAATTCCTCTCAAAATCCTTATTTACTTTTACCATGCAACGTTTTAGAATGCTTTGCTTCATGTAATTATATGTATACAGTTTACTTATTATGTAAATTGTCTAAGTACGCCATCATTAGCTGGACATACCTAACGTTTGATGGAAATATTATTTTGTATGAAGTGTTTTATACGATGCAAATTGTTTGACACTAGAATAAAAATAAAACAATTGACTGGATGTTGTTACTTGTCCTCGATATCTTCACTGTGCAATATATATTTATCTGGAAAGACCTGAAATCGACCAGCGGGGAAACAAAATACGATGAATATGCCTGTTCAATGTAAAAATACCAACTTTGCATATTCCAGCCAAAACGGTAAGTGCCTTTTTATTATATTCATTTTTTCGATACCTTCTTCACTAGTGCTGATAATCATTTTTCAGAGTGTAGGACCGCCATCTTTGCTGTTACTAGCTAAAACGATGTACCATGAACCCTGTTTATTGGAGAATGGCATATATAGTGATATGTCATGTAAAGGAAAAATATTCTCAACTATCAAAAGAATAGTGCAACGATTTTTCACTTTGCAATTGTTCACGCTAAAATGAAGTGAGTACTCCTTTCAAGATCTAGACGCGATCACTTGGAGTATCAGTACATTTTATTTTATTTGAGTGTCACATATCAAAATCACATAAAAACAACCGAGTTTTCATCAGAGTACTAGTACATATGAAAATATTATGATAATGATATCCACACAAACTGACTTATGAGACACTAATTTGAAGTAAAAAAGGAAAAAACACACACACATACACAATTATGTCACACCGAAACGGGTAAAAGAAGTAAAACTGAAAATGAATTGACCGATCGCCATGTGTAATATAAACACGTCTCGTGCTCGCAAACGCACGTGTTTCTTTTCAATGTCGGAGCATACATCGTAGCACACACAATACAAAATGCAAAGTCATGTGCGACTTGACTGACAGCTGGCGATCTGTCAATTATATGAAGTTAAAACACATATTTTATAAGGTACATGTAATATTTACCTAGCATGTTTTGTATGGGCGGACTGTAAGTTATGATTATCATCAAGTTCAAAGAAATGAGGATTAAAATTAAAAACACAATTATAAAGATCGCTTCTAAAATATCAGTTATTAGTTAACAGTTGTCGGACTCCTAAGATATCCGCCTTTTGGTATCAGAATATATATTGTGGTAACGAGACTTATTTGGTGCGTGACGTAATCGACCCGCAGCTCATCACTATCAATATTTGCATACAGCGCCCGACACGCCTACCTGTGATTTTCAAAACCTGTTTCATAACCATTATTGGTCAACTTACACTCATATACATATCATGATATACACACTACATGTATGTCGCATTCGGATGCATTATGCAAGAAAAAGACAAAACCCAGAAAAAATATCATTACTGTTTATTTATTTGTTCATTTATCTTAAGGTGTTTTAACTACTTGTTCGACAAAATTCGTCGTTCTAAGTAAGATAATAAGAATTAATCATGAGGATGATTAAAATATACATGTATATATATAATAAGGTTTACGAAATTGTTGTGTCCCCTTGGAAATATAGGATGAGTAGCAACGTTTAATATTAAATAATTTCAATTTTTACATGTTATGCGATTACCATTCTTTGTATAATTCTCATTATTAAAATGCGATACTTTGCACATTTACGTTCTCGTGCAGATACGGATCCAGATACGCCGGAGGAGACGCCATCGGGGATCGTTATTTTCAGCGTTCAAAATTAACGCCTGTCCATCTGCCCTTGACCGGCAATTTTATAGTCAGGTAGACAATTTGTATAATGTAGCTGGTCCTTTGACAGGCAACTTTTGGTCCAGATAGAATATATAAAAAACATAAATGGCAGTAGAATTGAAGAAAGGTTGAAGATCAAACTGTACAAAACAAATTTTGGTAATATTCTGGTTTTCGGCCAATTTTGTTAAGAGCCTACGATACTAATCCGGATATGCAGATATATTTTGTTAGTAAAACTATTACTTTGCTAGTAATTATGTAAGCTATAGAGATGAATTGTAACTTTGTAAGGACCAGTAACTTTTAGGGTCAGCCGGTCCTTAGGACCAGCAGGAAAAAATATTTAAGGGAGAACAATGGTTATTTTGCCGATTTGTTATCTGGAACGGTTTTTTTTTCTTATAAATAAATTTGTCTTGAACTACCGTTTTCTTATATGCTTTTCAGTTAAAAATGCCAATCAATGAGGGACCAACTGCGATGAACGACCTAAACCTGTACAATTTTACCTGGATACGGAGGCTGGCTGAAGATAGAGGATTATATATATTTAATGGGGATACAACTTTCGTTTAGATTTCTTACTTTTGCAATTTCTAAAGACAGCTGGAATAAGTAACACATAATTGTTATAATCATCTTACTGATTTTTATTTTTTTTTTTCACTTCTGTACTTCTCTCTCTCCGTTTTAGTGTACACGGAATGGTTTGATGTATAAAACTTGCAAAACGCACCATTGGATAAAATTTAGAATGGACAAAGTACGATTTCCATTACGGTATTAGAGATAATGCGACTTTTCTTAGAACACACCTGAAGCCCCAAGCTTTGAACCCTGACCTGTGACGTCATGAGGACTCTACAGACTCTAAAGTAGTAGCTATGTTCAAAATGTAATAACTTTTTGTGTCCATTATGATATATATTCATTAAAAATGAAATTATTTGAAAGTAGCAGCTATATTCAAAATCTACTACTGGATGTATGCATTCTGATATACAACGTGTGTTTATTATTTAAAATACATATAATACAAAATATCAAGCGTTTTTTTTCCCTTTACATAAAGTGGGGTATCACATAAAGTACATACCTATAAAACTTGAAAGTTTCATGAAACAGCCTATAGCCTCACCTGTAATTATCTCCTATTGTTCTGTCTTTCACACGTAGTCTCCATTGGCCAACAAAATACCTTACCTGTATACCTAAATATTCAGAATGTTGGCTAAGTGTGAACCTTATGCATTATGTTGCGATAAGTTGTAACACTTAAACAAAATAAAGAATCTGAATCTGAACATCGATTTGTAAGGCACAAATACCTGTGTACATGTCCGATACATGTTTAATATATTCTCAATCACAGATATAGTTCGGAATACACTTGGAAATAGGGATTTATACCATACATATATTGATGTACCTATCGTAGATGAATTGCCATCTCTGCATAATTATACACAATAAAATGTACATAATAAGTATATCCGCGGTGTTTAGAACTACATATACATGTACACGATTATTATATTGCTAATCACCAGTATATATCTTTGTCATTTAATTCTACTGTAATTTGGCGGTTATAATTATATATAACAAGTTTTTGAGAACCGTCATATCACAAATATTTCGACCAATTTGGTTTTGATGAAATTTTTCGACCAATTTGGTTTTTGATGAAATAAATTCAGCTTTCATATAATACAGTACATCCGACGACTTGTTGATATTTCGCTCAAGTTCATTCATTAATGTCTTTACTTGAAAATAAAACATACACGGATCAGACGAAAAAAATGAGGCTGAGAATGTCAATGTCTTATATACCAATAGCAGATATCAAGTATTGAAATCAGAATACTTCCGAATATAGCCAATGTCGTGCTGCGTTAATCTCTATACCTGTATACTGCTGTAACTATAAAACGCGTGGTCAACCCTGGCTAATTAGGGGGCTAACCAGATTACGTAAGAAGGTTGTTTAGTGACCTGTCACGCTTTGTTGATTAGCACACGTCACGTGTCAAAATATCAGTCCACAGGTAAGTTAGATGGACCATCATGTAATTGCTGTATCATGTCATATTCGTAAACACTTATAAGTCCTTGGTTTACAGTAAAATATACCGTTCGTACATAACATATACAAATGTAACAAGTGTATCAAGCACTACATGTATTTACTTCAGAAACACCCATGTATGCACTTCAGAAACACCCATGTATGCATTTGTACATGAAGATATATGTTTCTGGTTACATGTATATGTATTTTTATACCAGAAACTGCAAAATTATTTACAAATGGCATGTCGAGAAAGAACAATGCAAATGTAATGCACAATGTCAGGAATTTAACATTTCTGATAGTTGCTAAATTTCGGATATCCAATTCTTTAACCAATAATGATAATCTATATGACCAAGGATTTATAAGTCATATACGTCCTTGATATGACCAATAAATGTACTGTTGAAGATTGTTTAAAACGAAGAGAAACACGTTTACAACTATAAATGAATTGTGTATTATATAATTCAAACTCGCAAGTTTTTTTTTTGTTTTTTAACCCCCCGCCCTAATGTTTGTCTATGATCTGCGTGTATTGAACAACGAAATACATTATATACATATTTTGTTTCTTTTCGTTATGTTGAATTGGTTCTTGATTATACAGAAACATGTTCAAATGGATGATTAAATATGACCATTTTTTTTCCGAATTCTTCTCCTTTTAAATTACATAGTGAAAATTGAATATTCTCGAAGTTTGATAATTAAGTAATTTAACAGAGATTAGATTTCTAGTAAAAAGATACCGAGCCGTGCATGTTTAAAAGTTACGCAAGGCAGAGATAATGATAATTTCATTATTAAAATCTCTGCACAAGGTGATGCCTTTAGACTGCTTATACATGTGTATTTTAGCCTACTGTATAGACCACTACAATCCGCAGGTGTCACAACACTCAAGGATTTATATGTGAGATATACGTCCATAATTATGGGTAATTGGAAGTCGTGGGAAACATCCTGTAGCTTTCGCTGACCACAAGGGGTCCATCTCCATCCATACAGGTAAGAGTGACACGCGAGCTGAAAAACCTGGAAAACAAAGTACCTGGAAAGTGTCACTCAAACTGATACTACGACCAATCAAAACAATGCCCGCTCATCAGTCGGTGACTCTGTTGTCATGGCCTTGACTATTATCCAGTTTTATATGTCAACACGAAGAAAATAATAATTTTCAAGAATGAGTACCAGGTTTAGTTTTAAGTACTGCTAGTAACGACAGTGACCACTGTGCACACACACGGTCTACGTTAAAAAAAGCTATGTTTTCAATCAAATGAAGTTGGTGATGGAAACTTAATTCCATAAGCAGATAAGCCGAGTTCTATTATTAATTAAGGTTAATTACATTTTACATTCGGTATATTACACCACGACAGAGACATACATAGTATACTATCTAAATCTCTGCGAAAGGATAGACCATTGATTATTTACTCATGATTACATGATAAGAACTGTGAACACTCGCTGTTTTCTGCCAGGTAAGGTAGGTCACTTATATCCGAGACATAAGAAACATATATTATTTCTTGAGACATAAATGGTATAAATAGCTATCTAAATCTCTATATGAAATAAAACAATTTGATTGAGTCGATTGATTGATATCAATTCCACTGGGATACCAACCTACAGGTATACAAGGGAGTCCATACAGGGATGTCACAGGTAGGTCTGATCAACCAACCGTGAAATACACACCCGTGTCAATGGTTGTCCCATGCCTTGTCCTGGGGCGTAGTACAGAAGGCTATGTTACATAATTACACCGGACACCTGAGAATATGATGTGAATGATGAACAATTTAAAGTGCAACATTGGAGCGGTAGGACTACCACGTGCACGCGGCCAGTTATTTGGTTATTGTACGCAAAAAGCAAAGCTAGAATAAAACTAGAATAGTAAGTTCGTATTCAATTTCGAGACCTCACATGAACCAAGCACTTAAAATCGTATACGTACATATGTATGTAGGCTAGTGCAGACCACATATTAATAGTTACAACATATATCTCAAGTTCCTTGTTCAACATTTATATTTGCATGTCGTTCTAAAGAGCCTGAATACATATGTAAGTTATGTTTGAATAGTTATTTATCGTTGAAAATGCCAACCAGAACACATTACATATGGTATCGAGAATCCTAAAATACTTAAAAGTGCTGCTTAAAATATGATGAAATGTAACTATCAATTGACTATTTTGCATATCATAAAGTGAATCTCAAAACATCTGACGAAAAAAATATTCAAAATACTAACTTTTTGACTCTGAAAACTGGACGAAATTCGAGATTTAGACACTGTATAATGCATATGGCTGCCGTGCGCTTGGAACACCGTAAGGTGCTTAGTAAGCTTGTATTATGAACAACATGCGAAATCAATAGTAAGGAAACATTTCTACTTCTCATTGTTTTGTTTAATCCAAACTGATTTCTGCTTAGAATGGATTTGTATCGCTTATTATTAAAGTAACCCGTATTCATGAATAGTCTGTTTCCTTATTATCAAAGTATCAATTTATTGCCCGCTCTGTGCATACTTTTTGCATAGTATAAATATATACTACCTGTATTAGGGCCATTATATCATTTTATTTATCTTGTACGTACAACTTAATATATATATTATACATTTTGTACGTACAAGAAAGTACATGTATCATGAACGTACAACTCAGTATCTATGGCTTGTACATGTACGTACAAGATAACACCTTATATGTATAAGATAAATAAAATGACATAGTGGCCCTAATACGCCGCCGTGGGCTTTAGATGATACGTATATTTTAAATTTAAAAGCATGTTTTCGTGATTTACTGAAAAAGTCCTTTCCTATCATTATAATACCATCAACATATTGGTGATGACTTACCTACATGTATATCTACACCGTAGACAATTCAAACAAATTTGCCTAATAATCCATCCAATCTGGTTTGTAATAAAGCTGTAATAAAGTCGTTTGAATGTTTAAATTTTATGTATGTTCAGAAACTTCTACACATGATATGTTCAAAGGCCTATTGAACTCAGTTTCTGTCAGCTGTCAAACTAATGTCAAAACTTCTATTCTTCTGACCATAAACATATATCGACATTCTCAAAATGGTTTATTTATTCTAACACTGAAACACGATCGTAAGAGGTTTGGAACAATGTGATACTTGCGTCTATAGGAGAACTGTTGGTAATTATACGACAAAAGAGGGTAAGAGCTTCTGAGAAACTTTGAAATTACATGTATATCGCTGAAAATATCATCAGTTAAAACTAATGACGCAATATCAATTAACTATGCGATATTGTGTATACGTCATGTACATAAATGTATATCTGGATAATAATGTCGGTCACAATGTCTTCCTTTCCCGATGATTTCAATATAACTGCGTTCGATATATATATTTCTGGTTCAATCCTATATACCCCGTGACTTCCGGTAGAGATAGACTATCAAAAGATTTAAAATACAAATGAAACTAGAAATTTTGTTTTATGATTTAGACCTCGTAAGCCAGACAGAAGTAACCAAATGATGTCAACGAGGTCAGTTTATTAATTCTGATCATGGAATCACTGCTTATTCGTGTTTGTGTCATTATAAAGATATAAAAAGCAAGACCATCAGCGTGTGAATGTCATTATGACACATGTATTCATCTGCTAAATTTTGGGACAAAATTGTTAAAGGGTTAAAATCTAGATGCAGATAGTTGTGCATAGATCTATTTAGTTTTATTAGAAAATATAAAGCGTACCAAGTAGTACACATGATTATTGATCATTGAGTAATTTCACCAACGTACGTTTGGAATCCATGTCAGATTTAAGACTATTTATATATGTTTTCCGAGTATTTTGTTCTGCTATATATTTGAAAATTATAGCTTGTTTTTAAAAAATGTCATTATCAACAGGGACATGTGTAATCAAAACAACATAATCCTTGATCCCGGTATACGGTTGGCAATGCAACTATACAAAGTACATGAAAGTCTCCGCGTTAACTTCACGTTGTTAAATTACACTTACGTAATTGAAACGTACATGGTATGGATGTAAGAGTAAAGGCTCTTTCATTCTTCCGGAATCGTTATTTTGTATAATAGATAATATGATTTCCCGATATTTCACTCTGTACTTGTATATGTCTGTTCCAAATAAATGTCACAATGACCTTATTCAACTACAAGATACTACAAAAGGAATTTGTACTTACCGTGAACATTCAGCGTAATTCTAACATCTTCCTGTAAACAATTCATTTATGTGCACATATAGTCTTGTTGTCGATTCTTTTCCATTTTGTTAAAATAGATTATGAATATGAAAAAAGAAAATGATATACATTGTATAAGACTTACCATGCCATGACTTTTCGAAACTGCTTAAATGTCGTACTAGTAACTGTTCCCGCTCCGAGACAGATATGATCGGCGGGCGAATCCGCTCTGAGGGCGAGCGGTCTCGCTCCATGAGCGGGCGAATCCGCTCTAGGAACGAGCAGCCGAACTCGCTCTACGAGCGGGCGAACCCGCTCGTAGAGCGGGGAGGACAGCGGGCGGATCCGCTCTGTGAGCGATGGATCATCCTCCCGTCCCGCCGCGATCCCGCTCCAACCTCGCCGCGATCCCGCTCAAATTCCAAGCGAAAGCTCGAGCGATTTTTCGCCCGCGGAGCTATTTACTCCCAAATCACCCTTCGGGTACTGTAAAGTTTTGTTACCCGCTATTTCTCGGAAAGTACTGAAGGATCTCTCTCAAATTTTCACATGTAGGTTCCCCTAGGGCCCTAGTTGTGCATATTGCATTTTGGGACGGATCGGTTAACAAGATGGCCGCCAGGGCCGCCATCTTGGATTTTGGTAGGTAAAGTTTGTTACCGCTATTTATCAGAAAGTACTGAAGGGATCTATCTCAAATTTCACATGTAGGTTTCCCTAGGGCCCTAGTTGTGCATATTGCATTTTGGGACCGAACGGTCAACAAGATGGCCGCCATCTTGGATTTTAGATATTTAAAAATTGTTACCGCTATTTCTCAGAAAGTACTGAAGGGATCTCTCTCAAATTTCACATGTAGGTTTCCCTAGGGCCCTAGTTGTGCATATTGCATTTTGGGACGGATCGGTTAACAAGGCCGCCATCTTTGATTTTGATAGGTAAAGTTTGTTACTGCTATTTCTCAGAAAAGTACTGAAGGGATCTCTCTCAAATTTCACATGTAGGTTTCCCTAGGGCCCTTAATTGTGCATATTGCATTTTGGGACGGATCGGTCAACAAGATGGCCGCAAGGCCGCCATCTTGGATTTTGATAGGTAAAGTTTGTTACCGCTATTTCTCAGAAAGTACTGAAGGGATATGTCCCTCAAATTTCATGTGCAGGTTCCCTTAGGTCCTAGTTATGCATGTCACATTTTGGGACCGATAGGTCAACAAGATGGCCGACAGGCCACCATTTTGAATTTTTGATAATTGAAGTTTGTTAACGCTTAGAAAGTACTGAAGTGATCGGTCTTAAATTTTATATGTAGCTTCTCCTAGGACCTGCATATTGCATTTTGGGACCGATCGGTCAACAAGATGGCCAACTGCAGGTAGCCATCTTGGATTTTGATAATTGAAGTTTGTTAGTGCTATATATCTCAGAAAGTACTGAAAAGATCTTCTCAAATTTCATATGTAGTAAAAGTTTGAAAGCAGAGAAAAGATCCCTCTTTCTATTGTCAGACGTAGATCATTCTTTGGTGGGCGCCAAGATCCCTCTGGGATCTCTTGTTGGTTTTGTTGTCACACCCTCATAGGTAAGGCCATATTCAATTACTGAATATGTGTTATATTTGTTCTCTTGTCCCAGGTGTCTTCATATCCCAATGGCAGATAGGTAACCAGCCAAACCCATCGCAACATGTACATTTTTGGTTTTGTTGTCACACCCTCATAGGTAAGGCCAGATTCAATTACTGAATATGTGTTATATTTGTTCTCTTGTCCAGGTGTCTTCATATCCCAATGGCAGATAGGTAACCAGCCAAACCCGTCGCAACAGGTACAGTCTTTAACACTGACACAACTGTGAAATGCACTCGTCCGTTGGACAAGTGCTCCTGTTAAATCTACATGTCTGGGTGGCATTTTCTTTGCCCTCGAACATTTTCCAGATACTTATGCACATGTGACTGTATGTATATAGTTTGTTAGATTAATTTACGTCCTATTAACAGCTATGGTCATGTAAGGACGGCCTCCCATGTATGCGATGTGTTGCGTGTATGTTGTGCGAGATGCGTGTTTTTGGGAGACCGCGGTATATTCATGTTGTGTTGTCTTGTATAGTGGAACTATTGCCCTTTTTAAAGTGCTATATCACTGAAGTATGCCGCCTCGTATACCACGCAACACACCTCACCCGGTCACATTATACTGATAACGGACGAACCAGTCGTCCCACTCCCTGTATGCTGCACGCTAAGCAGGAGCAGAAACTACCACTTTTATAGACTTTGGTGTGTCTCGGCCAAGGAACAGAACCCAGAGCCTTCCTCACAGGGGGGCGAACGCTCAACTAAGGCCAAAAGTGAGGCGGTGCCAAGGGAGGCATTAGGAAAGATAAAGTCAGTTAGGAAGAAGAGAAAAGATAAGATCCTAAATTTAGTTGCCTTTTACGATCATGCAATAGGGGCAGCAGGTACAATTCTAATGCCCTACTTGCAGGGCCATGTGATGGACAATGAAAGCAGAAAGCATGGGAAGTGTTTAGTATGTTTGTTTGTTTGTTTGACTTATTAACGTCCTATTAACAGCTATGGTCATGTAAGGACGGCCTCCCATGTATGCGGTGTGGTGCTTGTATATTGTGCGAGGTGAGTGTACTGGGAGACTGCGGTATGTTCGTGTTGTGTCTTCTTGTATAGTGGAACTGTTGCCCTTTTTATAGTGCTATATCACTGAAGCATGCCGCCGAAGACACCAAGCAACACACCCCACCCGGTCACATTATACTGACAACGGGCGAACCAGTCGTCCCACTCCCTGTATGCTGAACGCTAAGCAGGAGCAGAAACTACCACTTTTATAGACTTTGGTGTGTCTCGGCCAGGGGACAGAACCCAGAGCCTTCCTCACAGGGGCGAACGCTCAACTCAAGGCCAAAAGTGAGGCGGTGCTAAGGGAGGCATTAGGAAAGATAAAGTCAGTTAGGAAGAAGAGAAAAGATAAGATCCTAAATTTAGTCGCCTTTTACGATCATGCAATAGGGGCAGCAGGCACAATTCTAACGCCCTACCTGCAGGGCCAGTTTAGTATGTACTTCTGCGATCAACATTCGAAAAAGAAAAAAAAGAAAAAAAAAAGTATTTACCTTTATCGAAATGTATAAATGTGCGTTAGAATAAACATAAGTAACCTCTCTCATTTTCTGGATGTTATTTGATGATAGTAGCGTATGTAGATAAAACTTCGCATCTAGATATTAGTTTGTAGACTGTCTATTATGTAAACTTTCATAGTAGGGAAAGGTCTTTAGATTAATTTGGCATAACTTCGTGCCGAAATCCACTAGTATCATTTTTGATAAAATAAAGAAATAGTGTGTAAACAAAAACGCGCAGTCCCTCTCAAAATCGACGCCACAACTCCATACGCAAACTCGCACCGCAACACACCGCACACATGAAGACCTTCCGTTGCAGGACCAATAGTTTTGTTATTAGGTTGACGTTAAAACAACTAGGAAATTAGCGTATAGGGAATGGGGGGCTGGTTATATAATATTTGTTGTGGATGTAATGTGTGACGTTATGTTGTAATCTTCAGGCGCGTCCGCGCGAACTGGGCCCCGTCTCGCTCCTGTTACATAATCATACTATGGTAGCCGTCAGGGAGATCCTATTTCTCCTCATAAGATTATACTTATTTCAATGTGCAGAAATCTTAGCCATCAGAATTCGAAATATTAACAATCTTATTTAAACATATCCATTATTATCACTACGTTGGATAGTCGAGAATCTAAGAAAATTGTCCATTAACGGTCCTTTTGATAGTGTATTTCAATGGACGAAATAGTGTTTGAAAATATGTCAGAATTAATTCCGTGTAACGTATCTTCCCCCCCCCCCCCCCCCCATCTCGCGCCACACAGCACAACAACGCTAATCGCTTATCGTATATGTAAGTTGGGGCGAAATTGTCTAGCAAATATTACACGTGTTATAAGGTTTCATGTTTGGATGACCTTTATTGTGATAAAGCAAGAACTTGAATGGGAAACTTGAACTCTTCATAATAATGTTTTAAACTGGAAAGTGAATTCTTGAGACAATTTACTCAATGAGAAGAACATTCAACAATGACACCGTTATAGCCAGCATGTCCCTACCAAAACGACAGCGACCTCGTACAAATCTTAACACCGCAACACCACCGCTATACAGGCAGATGGCACGTCCTTACATGAGATCCAAGTTAGCTGCTGTAAATGGACGTTAATTTTAAGATACTAAAAAAAACATATGCTATTGCTTACCTGTTGTGTGGAACATCAGTCACTACAGTATCTGGTTGATTTCTTTTTTCATGTACTGTAATGTCGACTGGAATGGTTATTATTGCCTCCTTGAATTTAAAAACATGCCGCTGTAAGCACGGCTAAGAAACGGAAAATTCACAAAATCTATCTCCACCCTCAAAAGGCTTGTGTAGTAAGACATGTATAACTTATCGTCAGACTCAACTTGAAATACTAAATTTATCTCATTTAGTAAATCCTTAACACTCAAAATGACACTAGGATATGTACTTACAGCCAACTCATGAATATAACCTTCTTAGTGATACGTTAACTTTTAAGTACTATATATCTTGTCATGACTTCGCCGTTTCTAGTCTCTCGAAACTTTTAACTGATGCTTAGGTTGTTGGGGATATCGAAGATTCGCCCTACCCTGTAAATTACCATTAACCGTATTATCAGTTTGATTACGCTTAAACACAGAAGAAGGATTACTATCAGCTGTACTAGATGCTTTAATTGATTAACGTCCTATTAACAGCTATGGTCATGTAAGGACGGCCTCCCATGTATGCGGTGTGTTGCGTGTATGTTGTTCAAGGTGAGTGTACTGGGAGACTGCAGTATGTTCGTGTTGTGTCTTGCAGTAACTATCAGTTGTACTAGATGATTTAATATGCTTTAAAACGGAAGGAAAACTTCTCCTATAATCATTCCCATCAGCACTATTCACGTGGGACCTAGGAACAAAAATGGTCTTGTTGCCTATGTAATGACTTGTTCCCTTTGTTAGCTTATACATCCTACGTTAAAAATTCTTGGAACCTTTATTATCACCCTTCCCTACACTAATATAATAGGATGGTTTCCACATTTTTGGTTTTTGCCTAGGAATTTGCTGACCACCCTGATTAACCAAAAAGTAACCATCACATGACCCGCATGATCATCGACCCTCACTCTTTTTCAATAAGGAGGTGCATTTCACGAAAAAAGTTTCTCGGAAATTAAAGTCGGTTAAATTCAAAACCTCCAGTGCCAATATATAGGTCGAGGGTTGTATCATTACGGTGTAAAATATTTTCAACAATCTCCTATTAGTTTTTGAGATTTTGTCTGTTGAAAACAGTGGAAATTTAGGAGCAAATTACGTTGGAAATGTCCGTTACTATTCATATTTAACTACTCGTATCGTATTAATTATAGTTTATGGTCACTTCAAATCAGACCATTTGTGAATATAAGCAAACAGAAAGGTTTTCTATGGAAATATTGTACCTTAAATAGTATTTATATTGTCGTGTATTGAAATTTACAGTGAAGATTTGAGGGCAGATTTTGTGATTTCACCACATTTTTTTTGTGAAACAATATTATTGATTATTTTAGTTGTCATTAACAAACTGAAATCATTCACTATAAGTTATGCCAAGTTTTAATTGGAACACTTTACTTATGAATAATACAAATTCAACCATAAACTTTGATTTTCTGGGAACTTTATACACAAATTACATTAAAATGTAACATATGGGAAAAGTAACGCACATTTCAATTGTTTATTTGAATGTAAGTAAGTGCATATATATTATTGGTCATTCCGATTTGAAGTCATTTAATAATAATCACGTAAAATTTCAAACTGCTAAGTAAATTGCCATTTCCTATGGTTGCATATACTTATTATCAGTCCTTAATTATTGTCTGTAAATGTACAAAACGATGATCGAAATGAAATTCGGAGTAACTTGAAACTATAACTCTAAACTAGAAATGAACAAGAATTTGTAAAATGAATGGATAAACACTTTTAAGCACGATTTCAATTGCAAAGTTTTTGCAAAGTTTTGTTGTATCGCACACCGGACCATGTATTACGGTACCTTTGATTTGGACACTTCGTTTTTATATACATGTAACGTACATTTCACAAAAGTAACGTACATTTCTTGGTACCTACTAACACCTCATTTGCGAATGAAATACATCATGTACCGTGATGTTACACTTAGTGACCTTATTCTAGTACTCTTCCATCTTATCCAGAGTAGCCCGTGTGACAACAAACATTCGCCCCGATTTCGCGGAAGCTTTGGGCTCATCTATTTTAAACAAAATGTCACTTTTGCTACACCACAATACGTCTCCACCCTTGGGCCATTGGAACATTTTCTTTCTCTGCTCCATGAACGAAAGTTTGTATCCTAACTCATTGTCCTCTACATCTTTGTCGATTAATTTACCAACATAGGCCTTTCCATCGTATAAAGCCACAACAAATTCACCGATATTGACATCATTGGGCGACTCATCTTGCGACTGCACAGATCTAGATGTCGATGGACTTTCCGTGCGCGTGCGAATGTGTCCCACGTCCACATGAGTGTTTCCAACTTGTTCGCCGTCATCATTGGATACATTGTCAGCACTCGCGATGTCCCCGTGTTTATCCGACGTGACCTCCTTTTCCCACAACGAACAAAGATTCCATTCGATACAAGCATCACAATAACAACTGACATTTCTGACAGAAATTCCGTTGTCTCCCAATCCAACCACAGCATGGATCTTCATGGTTCCCTTAACTGGCTTCAAATGTAGATTTTGCAACTCGCTTGCCGTGGATTCGCATCTTTCTTTCGCAACAAAACGGAATTTCACGTTCTGCATAGAGCAAGTGTCCGACTGAGTCCATTCATAAAAATCAGACGCGTCCTGAATTACAGTCTTACCCGACCTCATTGCTTGGTCCGCCATACGTTTGGTTGTTCCTCCTAACCCGTCGCAAGGCCCTTTACCGTGGCCTGCCTCAAAGTAGTTCCACCTTGCCTTCATACCAAAGAGTTGTTCGTGATTTGCTACCATGTGAAAAATAGTCTTGTTTCGATACTGACTTGTAGGACTATCGGTCCAGTAGTGGATGCATTGTATGTCCGGATCGATAGCTTTGGTCATCTCCACGATATCGGTCAGAAAGGTGACAACAGTTGCTGAGTTGTGAGCCAGTTCATCCGAAATAAGAACGACGCTCTGGTGTTGAAGGGTTTGAACCTCGTTATTCTCACTATCTTTCGTGTAAATTACGACTGGGTGGAGGGTAACGCCTGTTTGGTGCCAGTATGCAGATTGAATTTCTTCCGCTGATCTGCAATTATAATTTTCGGCAAAGTCCATGTGGGCAATTGCGTGGTGGGCTGGAAGTTTTTGTTTCAGAAGACGTATTTGTTCGTACTGATTTCTCATTCTAGCAACGTGCTCCTGAAATTCGGCTGTTTGATTCCGAAGACGAGCTACAAACTCTTCAGACGTTGCAGTTTGCTGTACCATACGCATTACCATCTTTTTCTTCCCCTTCTCCTCCACGGGAACACGCTTCCATTCGTGATACCTAACTTCAACACTTTTCAATTCCTCTGAAATATCTTGAATCTGGGGGTCTTTCGCATATGTCTCTGCATTAACAGGAACATTTATGCCTTCGCGCCTCATCGCCTTTAGAGTTAAAGCCATATTCTGGTGCTTGGTACACAGACAGCTGTCCCGAGAAATGAATGACGTTGTCTGTATGTACTTCGGACGGATTCTGGAGAAGGATGTCAATGATAACTTTACATTCGGATTTTCAGCGAGGAATTTCGTGTGCAGATTTGTCAGGTAGTCAGTTAAAGTTCTCTTTTGAGTGTTTTCACGTCTGCCAGTTTTTATTTTGTCTGCTTTACCAGGTTGGCTTCTGCTGTTATCATCCCTTTCCATGAAAGCGATCACATCGTCTCGAAACTTCATCACTTCCCTTTTTCTTCGGAGCTGTGTCACTGTGTCGATTGCCTTGTCTGTAGCCTTGGCAATACGATTTCTACATATACCCGTTGTTTTACTTATCAAAGTTCCACATCTGTATTTCTTTGTTATCCTGCCGCATATGATGTTGCGTACAAGTTTCTGTTTTCCCGGTTTGTTGATTTGTTTGGCCGACTTAACTTCATCCATGATGGCATTTGACATCAGTAGTTGTTTTCTCACTTTTGTCCCCTGTTCTTTCGTTAGGCCGGCGTCTTGTATCAACCTTTCGGTTTTACTTCTAGGCGTGCTAGGATTATTTTCAGTCGATTTCTTTTTTAGGCGTTGGACACTTCTGCAAGCCGATCTGTACTTTACTTTCAATTTATGGTAGTCTTGTCTCAATACCTTCAGTTGTCTTGACTTTTTCGATATAGCTCTACTTATTCTTTTTCTTGGTCCATTACGACGAGAAGGGACATTACGCGCAAATGGCAACTGCACGACCAATCCACTCGGTCCTGGCTGATTAAGATGCTCCTCGCTGCAATCTGGACTGTCATATCCACTAGTATCCATTTCGTTTTCAGCTGCATCAACATTGGCATTGGCATTGGCATCTTGCATAAGTTGCACTCTTGCTGCATGATCCCTTTTCTTTTTCCTGTGTTTCTTTAGTGCTTCATTCTGTTTGTAATTTCTCTTTATACGCGCAACTTTGCTGAGTTGAGATGACGGGACATAGCTTCTTTTTCGTCTTTCCCTCTCTTTTTTAAGATATGCTTCTGTATTCTTGGCTTTAAGGCGTTCCCTGTAAGCTTTTCTGGATTTCAGCGCGTGATTTCACCATGTTTTCCTGAAATATAATCAAGATATTGTTTAATGTTTACTTTAAAAATTATTCATTAGCAAATACTTCTTTTCTTAGTATTGTATATAGTTTCTAAATGCATTTCTATCCTCTTGAAATGTTCGTTACCATTCATGGTAATGTTCGTTACTAAGGCTTCTGAAGCAATTATGCAGCAGGTAAGATACAAACGATGCAGGAAACATTTTTATGTCATTGTAGTATATATTACTTGTACAGTTATCAGATATATTATAGTTACCAACATTGTGAGATTAGTTGTTTTGACCACTTTCTTGGTCTGTTTATAATATAAATATGCACTATGTTTTTCCCAGCAATGCATTTCTATAATGTCTTTTATGAAGATGTTTCCACACATTTTACTGTTATCGTCAAAACCTTGCATGATGCTTGTACACTTTCAGAATAAAATAAAGAAAATTGAATCCTTCATTTGTACTGCTATCTCCTACATAATTTGTTATAACGTATTATGAAATGTTCGTTACCTTCAGTAACGAACATTTCTCTATGTTTAGGGCTCATTTATTTAGGCGAATAGACTTTATGCATTTCATAATAATATTTGTGATGATCTGTGTATCCAGTTTGATGTTTACATACCAATTATTATTAGACTTTATGATTAAAAAGGAAAATATCAGAATATCAAACAGGTGTACTTACCACTGGTCCAACTACAAGTAGGTTTGCATTCACCAACGTATCTGTAAACAGCGCTTCTGACTTTGAAAAAATGGCGGAAGATCACTCAGAGAACACGTGGTTCGTATAACGTGCAGAGCTAGCATCAAACGGAGCTGATCGTAGGTTTCGTAAAAATCGGATAACGAACATTTCAGTCACGAACATTTCTATTCTATTATAACTGCCGCTACATGAATATACAAGTGCTTGACCCAAGCGAGTACTCGAAAATATTATAGTTTTACAACCGTAGAAGTCCAATATCGAACCAAATCAAAGTATCTTTTTCTAAAATTTCCAGTATCGAGGGGTAATTGGGTAACGAACATTTCAATTCTTAAAAAAATTTCTCTAAAACCAAAACTCTGGCACAATTTCTGTTTCGATGTCTAATAGCCGATACTGGTAAGTATTTTATTTACAGACATAAATGTCTTCCGATAGTTTATAGACATAATTACATGACATTTACAAAGTATTTATATATTTTTTTAGCCAACGCTCTCATAGTAACGAACATTTCTATCACTTGTGAGACAACTACAAATACGTATGCCATGAGCTTTAAATTTAACAATAACTTACAATGTATTTATTTTTAAAACAAGTGTGATGTAAGTACACATTTATAAAAATAGTCGCAGTCTATTCTACAATTTAAATACTTATACATATAGATTTTCATGACAAAAATTGACTAGCGACAGTAACGAACATTTCAAAATAGGGGGTTTGGGTCTCTGTAGTAATTTCAGGAATAGTTAAGTTTCTATACAATGCATGTGGCTATATCGGCAACGGGTCGGGGAAAATGTAGGACACATAAAATTAACAAAATATACAAAAGCCCTATGGTTGTGCATGGTGTAGATGTTTAAACTCGCTATACATGGTGGGTCGAACTTCTTGTATGCCGAACCCTGTCCCCGTTGGCTCGTATAGTACTGCAGCTTTTGTCTAGAAAAAATGCTCATAATCGCTCTGAGAGTAGTGTGTTTACCTTATTAGGTGATATTGTCTTGCTAAAATCATTTTATCACCTTTTCAGTGGTTATGTAGTTTATTTGTTTAACATGCGTGACTTTGGACTCAGGTATTTTGGTACAGCGTCCATTCCATGTTGTACTGCTTATTCGTATTGATCAACGATTTGATATTTCAACGATATTAATTAATCATACTAAACAATGACGTGGAATTTGTCAATATTTTATGTTATGTGTTTCATAAGAAATGTAGAGCAATACATTTATGCCATATTTTGCTTCTTGCTTATGTTAAAAGAATTTTTACTGAGGTGAATTTGTCCTCTTTAATCGGGTATATATTATATATATTTAATTAACACAAAAATAATATAAAATATTTTACTTCGCCTTTGGTGCATGGCGCAATCAGTACTTCATTCCATGTAGGATAGAGTGGCACGGAATTTTTTCATTTTTCCATAATTGAACCGGATGGGTGTTACATAATTTTCAATGAGATAAAAGGATAAAATATAAGTTCAATTTCAATTTTATAGCTGAAAATCATCACAGTTCTGTTTCATTTACTGGCAAAATTTTATGACAAACGAATAAAGCATATTCGAAAAATTTAGATTTTTGTATTGCAAATCTATGGACTCAAAAAATAACAAGTACAAATATTCAAAAAAGGAATATACATATTTGGAAGCATTTGCTTTTTTTAGTTTCGAAATATGTATACTACAAAATGGGTGTTTTGCCAAAAATCTAGGTATAAACACTTCAAATGGCACGATCAGTCACTTGAGGTTAATATTTTAGTTTTTTCTAGCTAATGTTTATCACGATTATGCTTTAATATCAAAGAAAAAGGTAATCCTTTAAGACATAAAACATTACTAACTGATTTTGTTCGGGTAAGATTTTTATAAATGTTTTGATCTATATAAACGGATCAAAAATACGGTTATTACTAGCTAATTCAAAGGTTTGAGACGTTTCCATCCTTCTTTAATTTCTTGGATTGAACTAAAATTGCTGTAGGTTATCTTTTCAACTTATTTGTACTTACCTAAATTTTTTTTCAATTATACCACTATTTCATATTTAAGTATTCGTCATAAATAGCAGATATTTGTAATTTTAAAGTGGTCAAAAGTGTGATTTTCATTATATTTTTTTTATTTTTCGGGGGTTCAAAAAACAGACTTTCCGATCATTGTGATTTTGGGAGAACTTTTTCATGTTAAAATACTAAGAAACTCAACCCAAAATGCAAGTAACACACATTCATGTTGCTATTATTTGAGGTTATATATTTTTCTATATTTTACTGGTTACCTACAACGTAGGCGTGGTGTGTTGTGATCAAGAGTAGTCTCCCTTTGAGCATTACAAGGATTTCATTACATGGCGAGACAAGTCCACTTCCGTGACGATCTTTGAGGGAAATAGGACATATGTCGGAAAGATAAGTTCCGCAGGGCCTCACTTAAGTGGGAGAGGCGGCATCTAGATTAGAAGAAAGCGTCAGCTCAACAGATCGAAAGAGATTATTAATTCTGGTTATGTCTTGTATTTTTCGTTTAATTTTAAACAACATACATCACATGAGCATCTGATTCTGAACTTTCGTGCTGTCTGTCTTGTCAGATGACGTACGATGTGGATCGTGTTATTACATTAGGTCTGTTACAGTATGTTCAATCGACACAACTCATCTGTGGCTTATCGTCAGTATGGGACATAAGTACTTTAAGACGGAATCATGCACTAGATAATTACTATATATGACGGTAGCAAATTGTAGAAATTACCATCTGCATTTTGAAAAATACAAGCCAATGTGTGACCATGTTTCTTTTATTGTAATACATATGCCTGAGATTCGTCACAATTCTTTTAAACTTATCATTGATGCAGATTGTTTGCTTAGTGTATGAACGTTTTCATCAGGAAATCGCATCAAATGCACATGTTCAATGCAAGCCATCTAATATTTTACACGCCAGCACTGTTTACACACCAGAACAGTATGATTATTGTATGATAAGACTGTCCCAGGTTACAGCTTTATTTATAAAAAAAGAATGATTCTAAAATTTTTCTCTGCTAGGAAACTTAAATATGTATAAGGTGGTATAATAACTGATAAATTAGTGTGTTGATGTTTTAAAATTTAATATTTATAAGTTTGATTAGTTTAACGTCCTATTAACAGCTAAGGTCATTTAAGGACGTGCAGGTTTGTTGGTGGAGGAAAGCGGAGTACCAGGAAAAAAATCCACCGACTCAGCGGTCTCAGTATATGGCAAACTGCCCCACAATGGGATTCGAACTCAGCGACCCAGAGGTGGGAGGGAATGTAGGTAAATATGTCGGTACTTCTTAACCACTCGGCCACCGCGGCACCCTCTCTTATCATTATTTATAAAGAGAAATATATAATAAAATTGAATTGGACTAGTACAAGTATCACTTGCCAGTTAATTAATTCAAATATTTCAGAATTTTGATTTGATAAAACTGTACGTGTATAAATAGTTACAATTTTCTGATTAAACATTATTAGTTTGAGTAACATAAGCATATATAATTTAAATTAGATGATTGGGTATATTATTAATTCAGATACAAAAATATATGTGTTCCTTAACCATTTATGATTAAAGTTTATCATAGTATTTGATTTGTGCACAGTTATTAAATGTAACAGATATATTTGAACATATTGTTTAAACTCTTATATATTCCTGTCTAGCGAAAAATATACTCTGATGATTTTGTTTTGTGAATATGGTGGATGCGCAGATAAGTGTAAACCAGCGTGCTGAC
>NW_027187937.1:0-55656 GCF_041381155.1 Argopecten irradians | reverse complement strand
ATCAGTCTATTTTAATAATTAATGTAGTTTTATGTCCGATGTACTATGTATTATATAGAATACCTTTGCTGGTTAGGTATGGAAGGATCCTACCGATTGCCAGTTCTGGGACTAGCCATGCCTTCACCAGGGCAGCGTAATACTGGCGCCTAACTCTACACTTCTGTGCCTGGTCCATCTCTCTAATCCACAGTGTCACGCCACGGAACAGCCACAAATCCACCAGTACACTACCCTTCAGCCCCTAATTCATTCCCCCTCAAACACAATGAAGGACGGAGAACACCCCAACGGCAAACCTGGAAGTCTCAGGTCCTCACAAAAATCACAAAAATCAATGAACAGATATTAGGTTTTATAAAATGATTGATTTCAATATGTTTTTGCACCAGTAGAATGTATCTAATGGTAGGCTATTCATATTGCATTTTGTTCCGTGGTCAGTGGTCCATCCTTCTTCGGTCCCTTCCGTCCTTTAAACAATTTCTTGTTAATCTGCTACTGAAGGGGGTCCATTCTCCAATTTCACTGGTAAGCTTGATTTGGTCTTTTCTTTGAATTTTGAATAAAAATCATTTCTACGTTACTTTCTCTGTTTTTGATAGTGATATTTTCTTGTATTTTACTTAATTTACTGCCTAGTGATGGGACATCCTCTCGCGTGTTTAGTTTTACACATCGTTCCTGGGCAGCCTCCATTCCAACCCTTCTATCCCATAATGCATTTGATACTCTGCTCACGCCGTCTGGACAGGGCAAGGTCACATCCCCCTTGGAGAGGTTCTTTGGTTGTGTGCTATTCACCAGGGAACCTTCCACGTATTATACAGAATGAGGAAAATGTAAGTTGTACATGTACTTCAAGGCCATTTGTTTTTGAGAGGGAGTGGTTTTGGGAACAGACAATGAAGAAAATCCCCTTATAAAGACTACTTTCAAAATTTAGTCTTTTTTTTTTTAGCTATGAAATGCTTAAGAAAAAGAGAAGTAAAATAATTAATAGTAAGCCCAACAAAAATGTTTTGCTTAGAAGTTTTGATATTGAAAATCATATCATAAATCTTTTGGAATAAAGTAGTCAGCTTCTTATTAGATCGTCGTGTTTTGTAATTGAAATGGCCACTGCGGCATTCAATAGATAATTACCTCTACTATATCAGGAATGTTTGCCAGAAAAAAAATGTATTGTTTTATTTTCTCCTTTCTTTAGCAGTTGAATTTGGTGCGATCGTCCGATGATGCCAACGTAGTTTATATTCAAGAGTTGACAACGCTTCAGTTCCGTAGTGAGCTTTAAAACGCATCCACTCCTCCACTCCAAAGTCTACATATGAATAGCTACAAACTTGCCAGGTAGGATGCTGTGCTGTCACATGTATGTTATATATACATTGGACCCGCGATAATCCGGACAGACCGATAATCCCGAAATCTCACAATCAGGACGGAAATGTCAGGTCGAACGGATTTCTGTAATAGCATTATTTATACTCACTAGTCCGGAAATTCGGATTCCGAATCCGGAATTGCATTTAGGGAAAAGAATGTAATTTTCATTTATAAATTCCCGCATTAATCCAGACAATCTTCTGTCGTCACGTGCAGAGAAAATCCAAGGCCACAGCTCCAGTCATGTGTAAAATATACACTACCACTTGCCACTATTGTGTGTTGTCATAACGACGGCTGCCAGGTCATAGCCACGGGCGTTTTACCTGAACACCTGTCTCACAGGTACATGCAGTCATGTAACAGTTCATTGTTTTTCTAAAGGAGATCAAACTTCAGTGTTGTTATTGAGATACGCAATATATTTTTAGCCACACACTTTGAACCATGCAGTTTGAGCTTGGGTACGTATGATGTAGATACCTCACTTGCAGAACATATCCCTCTGAGTTTCGGATACATTAAAGTGAGAAAATACTCACAAAATAAGTATTTTTAGCCCACCATCTGGCCCACCATTATCAGATGGTGGGCTATTCAAATCGCCCTGCGTCCGTGGTCCGTGGTCCGTCGTCCGCCGTCCGTCGTCCGTTGTCCGTCCGTAAACAATGCTTGTTATCACTATTTCTTAAAAACTGCTGCAAGGATTTTGTTCAAACTTCACATGGAGGGTCCCCTTGGTCCATATTTGTGCCATACAGATTTTGAGGCTGATCGGAAAAACAAGATGGCCGCCAGGCAGCCATCTTTGATTTTGGCAGTTGAAGTTTGTTATCAATATTTCTTGAGAACTACTGAAGGGATTTTGTTCAAACTTCACATGGAGGTTACCCTTGGTCCCTAGTTGTGCCATACAGATTTTGAGGCTGATCGGAAAAAATAAGATGGCCGCCAGGCAGCCATCTTTGATTTTGGCAGTTGAAGTTTGTTATCGATATTTCTTGAGAACTACTAAAGGGATTTTGTTCAAACTTCACATGGAGGTTACCCTTGGTCCCTAGTTGTGCCATACAGATTTTGAGGCTGATCGGAAAAACAAGATGGCGGCAAGGCAGCCATCTTTGATTTTGGCAGTTGAAGTTTGTTATCGATATTTCTTGAGAACTACAGTAGGGATTTTGTTCAAACTTCACATGAAGGCTACCCTTGGTCCCTAGTTGTGCCATACAGATTTTGAGGCTGAAAGGAAAAAACAAGATGGCTGCCATGCAGCCATCTTTGATTTTGGCAGTTGAAGTTTGTTATCGATATTTCTTGAGAACTACTGAAGGAATTTTGTTCAAACTTCACATGGAGGTTACCCTTGGTCCCTATTTGTGCCATACAGATTTTGAGGCTGAAAGGAAAAACAAGATGGCCGCCAGGCAGCCATCTTTGATTTTGGCAGTTGAAGTTTGTTATCGATATTTCTTGAGAACTACAGTAGGGATTTTGTTCAAACTTCACATGGAGGTTACCCTTGGTCCCTAGTTGTGCCATACAGATTTTGAGGCTGATTGGAAAAACAAGATGGCCGCCAGGCAGCCATCTTTGATTTTGGCAGTTGAAGTTTGTTATCGATATTTCTTGAGAACTACTGAAGGGATTTTGTTCAAACTTCACATGGAGGTTACCCTTGGTCCCTAGTTGTGCCATACAGATTTTCAGGCTGATCGGAAAAACAAGATGGCCGCCAGCCAGCCATCTGTGATTTTGGCAGTTGAAGTTTGTTATCGATATTTCTTGAGAACTACAGTAGGGATTTTGTTCAAACTTCACATGGAGGTTACCCTTGGTCCCTATTTGTGCCATACAGATTTTGAGGCTGAAAGGAAAAACAAGATGGCCGCCAGGCAGCCATCTTTGATTTTGACTTGGATTTTGATAGTTAAGGTTTGATATCCCCATTTCTCATAAAGTGCTGAAGGGATCTTTCTTAAATTTAATATGTAGGTTCCCCTAGGGCCCTTGTTGTGCATATTGCATTTTTTGGACCAAACGGTGAACAAGATGGCCGCCAGGCCGCCATCTTGGATTTTGATAGTTAAAGTTTGTTATGGCTATTTTCTCAGATTGTACTGAAGGGATCTGTCTCAAATTTCATATGTAGGTTCCCCTAGGGACCTAGTTGTGTATATATTGCATTTTGGGACCGATCGGTTAACAAGATGGCCGCCAGGCAGCCATCTTGGATTTTGTTATTCAAAGTTTGTTATCGCTATTTCTCAGAAAGTACTGAAGGGATCTGTCTCAAAATTCACATGTAGGTTCCCCTAGGGCCCTAGTTGTGCATATTCTGATTTGGGACCGATTGATCAACAAGATGGCTGCCAAGGAGTCATCTTGGATTTTGAAAGTTGAAGTTTGTTACCGCTATTTCTCAAAAGGTACTGAAGCGATCTGTCTCAAATTTTATATGTAGTATGTTTGAAAAAGTTTAAAAAGTAGAGAAAAAGATCTATCTTTCCTTTGTCAGATATAGATCATTCTTTGGTGGGCGCCAAGATCCCTCTGGGATCTCTTGTTAATGTATGTGAATCTCTTCGAATTCATCGTCTATGGTATATGATATAAAAGGCTACGGAACATGTCATATACACGTGTGTGACATTGTGCACAATGTTGGACGTGAACGTGCACGTGGTTGTTACACACATCTGTAATTCAGAAAGCAAAGATTTGTGGAAATGGTCAATAAAAACACACAATATACAAAATAACAATTTATATTACTTCATAAAATGTTCACAACTGTTTATTATCATAGTTTTCTTATGCCAAGAACGTAGATATAGATCCTTGGTTAGGCATTTTGAAGAGTAATTTGCTGTATGACAGATCAAGAGTGGATAATAGCTATATGCATACATAGAACACAATTAAAGATGGCTTTCGGTTTCGTATTTAAATAAAAAACATGTTTATTTAATATGATATGAAAAGAACACCTATAAAACATAACAAAAAAAGTATTTATTATAATACACGTATATTACATAAAAGCCTATCATCCATTAAAAGGTCAAGGGGAGTAACTCGTACATGGCAATTTGATCGACTAAGAACACAGAATTCGGCTGTCCGGAAAATTTGGAATCCGGATGGTTGTGGTATAACGATGCCTTGAAATGGAAATTTAATTTAAAGATTGAAGTTAAAGTAAGCTATATATAATTTGATATGATTGACCCACAGGTGTTCGTTTCTAATATAAGCATAAGTATAATACTGGGTCAAGGTCTATAACTCGGCCGGCCATATAACACTACCCAATTTCAGAAAAAGTATGATTATTATCCAACCGTATAGGATATAATAATAGAAATACTCTCAATCGACAGCCAGATAATTTATCTTTAATTTGGTATATGATACAAATATATATCATGCCGTATAAATGTCACTAGGTATCCAGAAACATCGGAAAACAGCCAGATTTCAACTGGTCGGGACACTGTGGTGTCCTCCGATAAACACGCTAGGGCTCTAATGGGTAGTTCAAAAACCACTGCATGTCAACACTTCAGCTTCATAGGAATTAAAGTTTGGTAAAAAACAAACTTACCGGTATGTTAGTGTTTATCTATGTACCATCCATTTGCGCAATACAGCCTTTTGAAATTTCCGATTGAAAAAAATGTGTGTCTCTAGCCGTCATGTTGATATGTGTGTAGTACATTTGTTTTCTCGGCGTTGATTGGTCAATTAATTTTCGAGAGCCAATCAACGCAAAACAAATCTACTGCACACATACTTACATGGCGGCTAAAGACATAATTTTTTTCAATCGGAAATTTCAAAGGGCTACGTTAGGCAAATGGATGGTATTTATCCAGGGATTTACTAACCGGTAAGTTTGTTTTCTACCAAACTTTCATTCTTATGACGCTGAAGTGTTGACATGCAGTGGTTTTTGAGCTACCCATTAGAGCCCTGGCGTGTTAATCGGAGGACACCACAGTGTCCGACCAGTTGAAATCTGGCTGTTTTCCGATGTTTTTTGGATACCTAGTGACATTTATACGGCATGATAAATATTGTATCATATACCAAAATAAAGATAAATTATCTGGCTGTCGATTGAGAGTATTCCTATTATTATATCCTATACGGTTGGTTTAATAATCATACTTTTTCTGAAATTGGGTAGTGTTATATGGCCGGGCCGAGTTATAGACCTTGACCCAGTATTATACTTATACTTATACGTTATGAAACGAACACCTGTGATTGACCAGTCAGGGGTGAAAAATCCACTAGCCCGACGCCCGGGGCTACCAAATTTTCAGCTTGGGCTAGTGGAAATTTTAGTCATACTAGCCCGGGGCTAGTGACTTTTTTCAAAGATATTTCAAAACGAAAAAACATCAAAATCACGTCATAATAACACTTCAAAACATTGCAATTCTATGTAATATTCGTCTAATCTAACTTTAAATCCTTAATTGGAGTCATGTTGTCTAAATTTAATTGACGACTGTAGACAGGTACAGTAGGCCTCCCGATCACCACAGTGAATAGTGCATGCATAGCATTTCATGTGAAAGAAAGTGACGTAATTTGCATTACCAAGTTCTAGAAAAATAATATACAAACCATTCAATACGTCATCTCAGCTATCAGATCAGTAAATTTTAATAGTTACAAAAAAATGATGTTAAAGAACTGGAATCTATTCCTCAAAAAAGTCGGCAGCAAAGCCATCGCCTGCAGCAGGCAGCCCATATTTGTTATGTTATTCTAATATCCGGGGGTCAAAGGTCAGGAATCCAGAATCCGGATTCAGAATTAAAAACAATCTTAAAATTGTGTTCTAAAAATAACACAGATTAAAGATTTTCTTAATGTTTATTTGAATAAAAAAAAGAGTAGATGCAAATAATAAAAAAAAACACTCAATTAAAAATATTTGAATTTCAATATTTTATATTTTTTCATTTTTTTTAGCTGGGGCTAGTAGATATTTAGGCCGGGCTAGTGAAATTTTGGTGTCTTCTAGCCTAGCTGGGCTAGTGGTTTGAAATAAATTTTTACACCCCTGCCAGTGTGAATATTCTTCAGGCACATATTTCAGAAATACATATGATATGTCGTGTATATGTCTCCAGGCCATAACATGACAGATTTGTCAGTTTTACATGTCCGATTAAATGTCCGTGTCTGGTCAGGTGTGACATA
Organism: Argopecten irradians; assembly: GCF_041381155.1. NCBI lineage: Eukaryota > Metazoa > Mollusca > Bivalvia > Pectinida > Pectinidae > Argopecten > Argopecten irradians. The sequence goes on along the minus strand of NW_027187937.1, from coordinate 49,050 downwards.
TACATTTAATATGTAATAACCTTAATATGTCGTATCTATTCTGAGAAACATGTACACGTAGGCACATATTCACATAGGGTATAAAAAGGCCTGACAGAGATAGGCAGAGAGAGTCTTAGGGAGTTTTAGAGAGTCTCAGGTCTGAACCGCTCCCTCGGGAGTACGGTCCCACTTGTGATTCAAGATGCCAGGCACGGCATGATTCTGGACTGTATGTTGTAAAAGGTACCACACGAAATAAAACGTCGACACAACATTGGAGTTCTTCGACTTTCATTAAAACAATAACTATGTGAACCTCACGGACGATGAACTAACAACCAACTTCAAGTCATACTCCATCATCATAAACTTACAAGGTAGGTTTCGCCCAATGAAATATAAAGACTACGAAATTGAAATTTATCCTGTACATAGATATAATCTTCAGATCATTTTCAATGTATACAGCGAACAATATGGGTGGTCAGTTGCCTAGCTTGACCATGAAAGTACTCCTCTAAGCTTTACATAGAACATGACGTATTTTTTTCCAAAACGAGGCCGCATCAACAAACGGAAGCGTGCAACAAAATGTCAGATAGAAGTGACAGTCTTGACACGGCATGTTTAGTTAAAAAATCAACAACAACAATACATATCATATAATCTAAAACACTAATGTAACTTACATACGCTCGCTAGCTTTGTAAACCAAATATACATGTAGTTAGTCTGCGGATGTTTGTGCGCTGGCATATGTGTTGAAATTTAACTCACCACGTGCAATGCCGTTACACGAGTCCCAACAGATCCCGGCAGTTCCACTTGAGATGTGGCTTCTGTTTTTCTATTGCTACATGCCATCTCTGAATTTAATTCCCTATAGATATCCTAGGGTGCTACAGAATCCATTATAATTTCCTCCACTTTGTTGCCAATTCAGATATATTTTTCTTTATCTCACACACTTTCGTTCAGCCATTTTTATCCCCCGCCCAACGAAGTTGGCGGGGGATATGCAAATGGATTCCGTCCTTCCGTCCGTCCGTCCGTCTGTCCGTCCGTACGAATGGTTTCCGGAGCATAACTCTAAAACCAGTAGAGATATTTCCACGAAACTTCATAGACACATTGTTCTTATGGTCTAGTAGTGCTTTTTGCTATTTTTAGGTTTTCATTTTTTGCACTTTTTCCGTAACCATGGAAACATTGCTGAAAATATCATATTTTTGTACCAGGTTCGTTTCCGCAGCATAACTGGAAAACCGGTTGAGATATATGCACGGAACTCCATAGGCACATTAGTCTTATGGTCTAGTAGTGCCTTTTGCTATATAAAGGTTTTCACTTTTTGTACTTTTATCTGTAACCATGGAAACATTGCTGAAAATGGCAGATTTTTGTGTAAGAATCGTTTCCGGAGCACAACTCTAAAACAAGCAGTGATATTTCCATGAAACTTCATAGACACATTTTATGTAGGACTTCTAATTTTGTATTATGCTTTACTTTTTATTTAATATGCATGCAGTAAAACTCTGATATATCAAACTCAATTACTATGAACATTCACTTAATTCATATGTAACTCTTTGCTGTTTAAAACAAATCAAAAATCGCACTGTTAGCTGCTGAACTTTGTTAAAGCTAAGATCAATTCTGGTATTTTTCAAAGAAGCAAATGTTTTCAAAGTTGGTTTCACTTTGTTAAAAAAAACATAAATATGTTTTGTATATATTCTTCAATTGCAGTTGGGTTTTAAAATACTTTCCCTATACTCTTACTAGCGTATAAAATTAATGCATTAATTGATTCAGCTTTCCATTGGCGGGGGATCTAAATGACTTTGTCCTTGTGTTTACTTTTGTGCGTGACAATGCGCATGCGCGAAACTTCGACAACACAATCTATCGCCACTTCATTTGCATACAATTTTGTCTGACGGACACCGTAATAATTCAAGGATTTCCTTCAATTTTGTATTCAAGACACATTTGTTCAATCTCAAACGCATAAAGAAATTAAATTGAGGTACTTTAATATGTTTTTTCATCTTTTCTTCCGTTTATCGCATTTCACAAAAAAATATTTATTTGGTTGGGCGAAACCTACCTTTAAAATATTATATGGTTTAGGCTGGGAACGAAGGTGTCTGGATTATCAAGGTTCCACTGTATATATCTTTTATTCCTGATGGCTCTCTTTCAAATTGGAATTTCTCAGTTCTCTTACTACTGTTATGGAATTTACTGTATCTTATTATAAAAATATCTTTAATGTACTATTAATGTTACTGTCATTGGTTTGTGAAATATTTTTTAGATTCTCGAGACCAATTCCCCACAGAACTGATCAACATCCTGGAGAGATTCTTTGATTTAAAGGTAAGCACTTTTCTGTTACTGAGTTTGATGTTACAACTGAAGTCTTAAACAGAGACTTAGTCTGTCTTCAGAGCGAGATATGAAATGCAAAAAGTAAGAGACCAACTTATAACATGGTATTAGATTTCATCCCAAAATGACAGAAAAGATATACAGATAAAGAAATTAAGTGCTGTAAGTAGTTTTGATTTCACTAATTCAGCATTGCCCAATACATTTCTCGTAAAATTTTAGTGAACCAATCATTTGATCTTGATAATGCCGTATACTCTCACATAGCTATTGACCATTTTCAATGATAATATTGTACCTTGACTGTGAGGCTTTCCATGACTTAGTGTAGATCACTACTTAGAAACACACTAAGCCATGCCTTTTGTTATACAATGTATTTGTATTTCCAGGTTGCTACACATCCATACAAAGTTAATGCCCTTAGAGCGTTCTGCAGACTGTTACCACTGCCTAGCAGAATTCTGAAAGACTGTATACAGATCATGAGGCTTGAGATGGTAAGTTCTATATACTATCATGGTACCATGGTACAATCACAAACATTTTGTTTCTGCATTTTGCATGTGACATTTTAAATAAAGGATTATTTGATCCTTGTTCATTTCAGATGAATGAAACACGTAACACGAAATGGACTGTAGCATTCTGTCTAACAATTCCACCGTCTGCAGCCTCCATTGCTCCAGCTGGGACAGCAGCCATTGCTGTTAAGCAGAAGATGGTCCTAATGGTAAGATAACACAAGATCTTACAGCTTGCCATCAATGTTAAATGGCAGAATATGATAAGTTTCAGTATTATAAGTAAGGATTTAGATCTCTGGTCTGTACTGATTGTCATAACTTTAAACATGACACAAAACCTGAAATCCTTTGAAAGGCATGTCACATGCCTCCAATTTAGAAGTACTTGGTAACCAACTGCTACATTGAGGCTCATTTCAAGATAAATCTAGCCGTTTGTGTAGAGGTAAATCATTCAAATGTTTAGATGGGGACTAAGATGTCCTATCCCATTTATCATCATTTGTCTACAAAATATTTGGAAGTTAAAGCCAACTCAGTATTTACTGAGACATGTCTTTAATCACTTCTGTTTTGTTTACAGAATTTGAAAATCTAACAAATTCCTATTCAAGTTGAAATTATCAAATAACATTAATTCTTATTGTTAAGTTTGGTAAAAAACCCATATTTTACAAATTCTTTGGCATATTTGCTTTTACTTGTATTTTAGTGCGAGTGTACTCTCGCACTATTATTTTTGATGCTGTGAAACAGCATTCTTAGGTACGCTCGGAGAGCCTGTGCACATCGAAACAATGAAACCACTCCGCGATGAAAATTAAAAGTTGTTTTGTTTATTTCATGTAATACTTTATGGTATAAAAAAATAAAACCCCAATATTCAAAACCACAGACATAGAATTTGTACATACGTATACACCATGGATAGAGTGTTTTAAGTGTTCAGTTGGGACCCTATGATATTTGTATTACTCCGAGAACACTGGTCTCCCGAAAGTCACGAACAACGCCTTCTTCGCTGTCTTCCTCCGCGACAGGCTTTCGGTGGATTTTGGATTGTGTATGTTTATTTAAATTTTACGTAATTCATGCTAATGATCAATTATTGTAATAAAATGTTAGGAAGGTATTTGCAAAAGAAAGTTCTTATAACGCTTATACAGTTTTTTGTGTTGGTTGTATTGACGAACTATACCTGAGATATTATTGCGCAGTAAAAGTTAATAGTTTTGAGTACGTGCCTCCTCCCTTGATCTGTCACTTGGAGTTCTGTCTTTGTTTATCGACATCTGCGGTATATGGAAAGGGAAAAAGTACCAAATCTATCAACATAAACTTACAAAATATAATGAAAATATAGATCTTTTTATGTACGAGCAACTTAAAGTGACAAATAAACTTATATTGCCGTGTAATGTACGGTATCCTTATGAAGACTTGCTAAAGTCCGATGTATTGCAGTTTTCTTGATGGTAGCGTTCTTATGAATTCAAAAGAAATTTGACTGTTATAAATTACCAAATAATGTACCCTTAACTTGACAAACGTATATGGCCATGTTTTATCATTAGTCAAAAGTCGGCAAAGTAAAACTCACGATAAATGTTCTGCACGATAACATCTCGCCAACCAGTTACTGTAAGGCTTACGAAGACTTGCTAAAGTCCGATACATTACATGACGTTTTCTTGATGTTAACGGCTAGCGTTCTTGTGAATTTAAAAGAAATCCGAGTGATATACTTAATGAAATAATGTACCTTTTATTTGGCAAAAGTATCTGGCCATAATTTATTAGTCAAAAGTCGTCAAAGCAACCCATGTTAGTTTTCTAAAAAGGAAACCAAAACATATCCGGAAATGGTAATATTTCTAATGTTATATTTTTAGCCCACCATCATCAGATGGTGGGCTATTCAAATCGCCTTTCGTCCGTGGTCCGTCGTCCGTCCGTCCTTCCGTCCGTCCGTCCGTCCGTCCGTTAACAATTCTTGTTACCGCTATTTCTCAGAAAATACAGAAGGGAGCTTTCTCAAATTTCACATGTAGGTTCCCCTAGGGCCCTAGTTGTGCATATTGCATTTTGGGACCAATCGGTCAACAAGATGGCCGACTGGCGGCCATCTTGGATTTTGATAGTTAAAGTTTGTTACCGCTATTTCTCAGAAAATACAGAAGGGAGCTTTCTCAAATTTCACATGTAGGTTCCCCTAGGGCCCTAGTTGTGCATATTGCATTTTGGGACCAATCGGTCAACAAGATGGCCGACTGGCGGCCATCTTGGATTTTGATAGTTAAAGTTTGTTACCGCTATTTCTCAGAAAGTACTTAAGGGATCTGTCTCAAATTTCACATGTAGGTTCCCCTAGGGCCCTAGTTGTGCATATTGCATTTTGGGACCAATCGGTCAACAAGATGGCCGACTGGCGGCCATCTTGGATTTTGATAGTTAAAGTTTGTTACCGCTATTTCTCAGAAAGTTTTGAAGGGATCTTTCTCAAATTTCATATGTTGGTTCTCCTAGGGCCCTAGTTGTGCATATTGCATTTTGGGACCAATCGGTCAACAAAATGGCCGACTGGCGGCCATCTTGGATTTTGATAGTTAAAGTTTGTTACCGCTATTTCTCAGAAAGTTTTGAAGGGATCTTTCTCAAATTTCATATGTTGGTTCTCCTAGGGCCCTAGTTGTGCATATTGCATTTTGGGACAGATCGGTCAACAAGATGGCCGACTGGCGGCCATCTTGGATTTTGATAGTTAAAGTTTGTTACCGCTATTTCTCAGAAAGTACTTAAGGGATCTTTCTCAAATATCATATGTTGGTTCTCCTAGGGCCCTAGTTGTGCATATTGCATTTTGGGACCAATCGGTCAACAATGATGGCCGACCGGCGGCCATCTTGGATTTTGATAGTTAAAGTTTGTTACCGCTATTTCCCAGAAAGTCCTGAAGGGATCTTTCTCAAATTTCATATATAGGTTCCCCTAGGGCCCTAGTTGTGCATATTGCATTTTGGGACCAATCAGTCAACAAGATGGCCGACCGACTGACGGCCATCTTGGATTTTGATAGTTAAAGTTTGTTACCGCTATTTCTCAGAAAGTACTGAAGGGATCTCTCTCAAATTTCATATGCATGTTCCCCTTGAACCCTAGTTGTGCATATTGCATTTTGGGAGTGATCGGTCAACAAGATAGCCGACTGGCGGCCATCTTGGATTTTGATAGTTAAAGTTTGTTAACACTATTTCCCAGAAAGTACTGAAGGAATCTTTCTCAAATTTTATATGTAGGTTCCCCTACGACCCTAGTTATGCATATTGCATTTTGGGACAGATCGGTCAGCAAGATGATCGACAGGTAGCCATCTTGAATTTTGATAATTGAAGTTTGTTACTGCTACATATCTCAGAAAGTACTGAGAAGATCTTTCTCAAGGTTCATATATAGTTTGTAGTAAAAGTTTGAAAAGCAGGGAAAAGATCCCTCTTTCTGTTGTCAGACATAGATCATTCTTTGGTGGGCGCCAAGATCCCTCTGGGATCTCTTGTTCTGAAAATATTCTTCAATGTTAAGTGGATATTAAGATACGAAAATGTTTACTTATTATTTTTTTGTCTTTGAAGAGACATTGATGAAATTGATGATTTAGCAATTAATAAAGAATTATAAAAACATGATACTCAGATTCTGATCATTCGGTTTCATTGGTGTTGAAATCGTTATTTCAAAAATAATTTGGAAATAAAATTTATTACAGTTATCTCAGGATAATAAGTTATTCAACTTATTGTTCTTGAAAAACTTCAAATATCATAAAATAATACGGTATATCGTAAATATTTTTTTATTAAACTTCGAAATTCAACACTGCACACTTATGTATAGTTTACTAAATTCTATATCTAAATGAAAAACCATTTTTTTATACCTTTGTTTGAGTCCTTCATTCACAGCATCTATGAGTGGCCTTGGCACTTTGATTCTTGTGAAGTTTGTGTACATTCACTATGCGCAGATTCCAATTATTTCTAATAAATATATATAAAATAACCCACACTTAAGTAAGAGAAACAGAATAAAAAAAAAACATTATACAATATCAGTCCGGGTGCCTAAGCTCTAGATCTGATGTACCCAGAAAGGCATTCAAGCATGACACAGGTAAGTCACCACGAGCACAGGGACTGGACAGTACTGTGTCTATTGTATCAATATCAATAAGATAATAAACAAACTTCTATGTAGCGTGTAATTTTTTTGTCCATTCACAGCTGCAGCTGACCAGGGCGGATGTTCAGCTCCCGATCGGTGTGGAGCCTCAGTCTATTATTGTCCAATTATTGTATGACTTTAATGCTAACACAGTCATACAGATGGAGGTGCCGTCACGGAACCAGCCAGCCCAGCAACCAACTCAGGCTCACATGGCTGTCTCTGCCTTCCTCAAAAAGATCGAGATGCACCAGAACACGAATGAGTGTGCACTTTTCCCAACAGTTCATAAACTCATGCAAGGACTAGTCGTGCCAGGATAACTTTGTTTTGGCTATCAGATTTGGGGAAGAGGGTTAGTGGTTAATCACTGAAGAATTGAGTTAGGGATATTACTGAGAGGGGTAGTAGGGGGAATCTTCTGATTACTATGGCAACATGGTCGGGGAGAAGGGTAATATGGTAGAATTTTGAGTCAGTTTGTGCTACCAAGATAAAGTTGATTGAGGAAACCAAAGCTTGTTTGACACTTTAAGATGTGTGATTAAATGTTCTTATATTTATCACATTCTAAATCATTTTCATTGATGAATAAATTCACAAAAAAGGATTTACATTAATCTATTTGAAAAATGAAAGATGATAATAATAAGCATCTAATTGCTGGAGATGCCTGTCATTTAGGAAACTATAACTTACTGGCAGCAGACATGAAGCTTTTGATCAATTATTCATACTTTTACATTATTGTAGACTAGGATTTCCATCAGAAATGAAAAGTGAAATTGTTGTAAACCAGAGGAAACAAGTGTTGACAGTGAATGAGAATCTCTGTGGCTTTTACAATTATTGTAAATGTAATGTTTATTGTTTACAGAAACCATATAAAAAGTGGCTATGCTTTGTTAGCATGGATGAGGTAATAGATTTGTTCAATCTTATTGTTATACATGTATATGGTGATAATCTTGTATCTAATTGATTGAATGATAGAGACAATCATGGTTTTGTGGTCTAATTGCAGGATCAAGAAACAATCTTAAGAGACTCTAGCTTTACTTCAGCCAACTATTAACATAGAAACTTTTCATAATGTTATTTGTCAATGTCTAAACTTAGATTATTTTATGATCTTAGACCTAGGTGTAAGAAAGAGGTAGAAAAACCAACATTGAATTAAGGAATATTTCTTTGATAAGGTTTAACTCAACCAGCAATGCTAAGTCTCATTATTATTTCCTTCTTGTTTGCATTTTAGCAAGTGCCTGGTAAAACAAGATGTCTTGAGTGTTTACATTTCAATGGATGCTGCTGTACAGTTTATTATTGCTTGATTTTTATCAGATAGTTCGATCACATGAATCTGTTCAAGCTTTCTGTATCATTTGTTTTGTCAATATGATGTTCAATATCATTCGAAGGTTGTAATATTGCCTATTTATAGAATTATTGAATGCAGTACTTCGAATACTTTGAAATTGAAATGTTAGTTATTAAACTTCAAACCTCAACTGTTTACTGTAGTGAATAGACTATTTCCTTGAAAATTATAAATGCAGACATCAGTCAGCTATTATACTTCCACATGACAATGTGCAATGTCTACATTGATTTTATAATTGGATTAAGCGACTTTGTTCAATATGAAAGTTTGCTTGTAAATAATATATGTTGATGAAATTGTGAATACCTGTCATCTGTTAGTTATTATATAAATTCTGAGTCTCCATTTTACATGCAACATATATCATTTGTGGCAATATTTTATTATCAAACTTTCCACATTTGAAGAAAAATAAATATGATTACAATGAATTGTGATATTTTCTGTTATCAGTCAGTGCCCTGGGGAACTAGCTTTTCTGTGTGGTCCCTCTGTACCTTATTCCAGATTATCTATCTCCCACATCATGTGAAAACGAAATTGATTAGCAATAACCATTAATCAAAGTACTGAAAGTACTGAGACTTAAGCCTAAAAAAAACATTACAAATCAAGAATTCTGATTTGCATTGATAACATAAATGATAAATCTCAATGTAAAAACAGCATGGCCATCAATTGTTGTCAAATTGCAATGGTAAAGAATTTTTTTGTATACTTTTTTAGAGTTAATTTTCTATTTCCTTCTACTCAAAACAAAAAAACATGCGTTATGCAATACAATAATCCAAAAACATTGCAATTCCTTAGATAAATGAATATGATATTGGTGTACATCATATCATAAATGAATTTGATATTGGTGTACATCATATCATACACATCATGTAAATTCCCAGTTGGACAACTATAAATTCCAAGTAAAAGTGTTGTATTATAAATGCAAGGACACTATCATAAGATGACAATTTATTTCATTATATATAAACAAATAGCAAATCATAAAAATAGGGTCGACCATGAGGGTGATGACCCCAGAGGGCCTGTATCGCTCACCTGGTTTGTAATGCCAAGTAATGTTCTAAATACAGGTTCATTGTTTCTTTTCTGAAGGAATAAATATTTCCTCTAATTCACCTACTGGGCCCTTTCCTACCCCCGGGGGGTCAGAGCCAACATTTATAGAAGTTCTGTTCCCCTTCCCCCATGGATGTTTGTGTGGCCAAATTTGGTCACAATCCATGCAGAACTCTAGGACAAGTAGCGATTTATAGGATTTACCTCTATTTCCCCTATTGGGCCCCACCCCCTCTTGCCCCCGGGGGGTCAGAGCCAACATTTATAGAAGTTCTGTTCCCCTTCCCCCAAGGATGTTTGTGGCCAAATTTGTGTCACAATCCATGCAGAACTCTAGGACAAGTAGCGATTTATAGGATTTACCTCTATTTCCCCTATTGGGCCCCGCCCCTCCTGCCTCCAGGGGGTCACAGCCAAACTTTATACAAGTTTTGTTCCCCTTCCCCCAAGGATGTTTGTGGCCAAATTTGATTACAATCCATGCAGAAACTCTAGGACAAGTAGCGATTTATAGGATTTACCTCTATTTCCCCTATTGGGCCCCGCCCCTCCTGCCCCCGGGGGGTCAGAGCCTAACTTTATACAAGTTCTGTTCCCCTTCCTCCAAGGATGTTTGTGGCCAAATTTGGTTACAATCCATGCAGAACTCTAGGACAAGTAGCGATTTATAGGATTTACCTCTATTTCCCCTATTGGGCCCCGCCCCTCCTGCCCCCGGGGGGGTCAGAGCCAAACTTTATACAAGTTCTATTCCCCTTTCCCCAAGGATGTTTGTGGCCAAATTGGTCACAATCCATGCAGAACTCTAGGACAAGTAGCGATTTATAGGATTTACCTCTATTTCCCCTATTGGGCCCCCCCCCTTCCTGCCCCCGGGGGTCAGAGTCAAACTTTATACAAGTTCTGTTCCCCTTCCCCCAAGAATGTTTGTGGCCAAATTTGGTTACAATCCATGCAGAACTCTAGGACAAGTAGCGATTTATAGGATTTACCTCTATTTCCCCTATTGGGCCCCGCCCCTCATGCCCCCCGGGGGGGGGGGGGGGGGGTCAGAGCCTAACTTTATACAAGTTCTGTTCCCCTACCCCCAAGGATGTTTGTGGCCAAATTTGGTTACAATCCATGCAGAACTCTAGGACAAGTAGCGATTTATAGGATTTACCTCTATTTCCCCTATTGGGCCCCGCCCCTCCTGCCCCCGGGGGGTCAGAGCCTAACTTTATACAAGTTTTGTTCCCCTTCCCCCAAGAATGTTTGTGGCCAAATTTGGTTACAATCCATGCAGAACTCTAGGACAAGTAGCGATTTATAGGATTTACCTCTATTTCCCCTATTGGGCCCCGCCCCTCCTGCCCCCGGGGGGGGGGGGGGTCAGAGCCAAACTTTATACAAGTTCTGTTCCCCTTTCCCCAAGGATGTTTGTGGCCAAATTTGGTCACAATCCATGCAGAACTCTAGGACAAGTAGCGATTTATAGGATTTACCTCTATTTCCCCTATTGGGCCCCCCGCCCCTCCTGCCCCCGGGGGGTCAGAGTCAAACTTTATACAAGTTCTGTTCCCCTTCCCCCAAGGATGTTTGTGGCCAAATTTGGTTACAATCCATGCAGAACTCTAGGACAAGTAGCGATTTATAGGATTTACCTCTATTTCCCCTATTGGGCCCCGCCCCTCATGCCCCTGGGGGTCAAAGCCTAACTTTATACAAGTTCTGTTCCCCTACCCCCAAGGATGTTTGTGGCCAAATTTGGTTACAATCCATGCAGAACTCTAGGACAAGTAGCGATTTATAGGATTTACCTCTATTTCCCCTATTGGGCCCCCGCCCCTCCTGCCCCCGGGGGGTCAGAATCAAACTTTATACAAGTTCTGTTCCCCTTCCCCCAAGGATGTTTGTGGCCAAATTTGGTTTACAATCCATGCAGAACTCTAGGACAAGTAGCGATTTATAGGATTTACCTCTATTTCCCCTATTGGGCCTGCCCCTCAATGCCCCCGGGGTCAGAGCCTAACTTTATACAAGTTCTATTCCCCTACCCCCAATGATGTTTGTGGCCAAATTTGGTTACAATCCATGCAGAACTCTAGGACAAGTAGCGATTTATAGGATTTACCTCTATTTCCCCTATTGGGCCCCGCCCCTCATGCCCCCGGGGGGGGGGGGGGGGGGGGGTCAGAGCCTAACTTTATACAAGTTCTGTTCCCCTACCCCCAAGGATGTTTGTGGCCAAATTGGTTACAATCCATGCAGAACTCTAGGACAAGTAGCGATTTATAGGATTTACCTCTATTTCCCCTATTGGGCCCCGCCCCTCCTGCCCCCGGGGGGTCAGAGCCTAACTTTATACAAGTTTTTGTTCCCCTTTACCCCCAAGAATGTTTGTGGCCAAATTTGGTTACAATCCATGCAGAACTCTAGGACAAGTAGCGATTTATAGGATTTACCTCTATTTCCCCTATTGGGCCCCGCCCCTCCTGCCTCCAGGGGTCACAGCCAAACTTTATACAAGTTTTGTTCCCCTTCCCCCAAGGATGTTTGTGGCCAAATTTGATTACAATCCATGCAGAACTCTAGGACAAGTAGCGATTTATAGGATTTACCTCTATTTCCCCTATTGGGCCCCCGCCCCTCCTGCCCCCGGGGGGTCAGAGTCAAACTTTATACAAGTTCTGTTCCCTTCCCCAAAGGATGTTTGTGGCCAAATTTGGTTACAATCCATGCAGAACTCTAGGACAAGTAGCGATTTATAGGATTTACCTCTATTTCCCCTATTGGGCCCCGCCCCTCATGCCCCCTGGGGGTCAAAGCCTAACTTTATACAAGTTCTGTTCCCCTACCCCCAAGGATGTTTGTGGCCAAATTTGGTTACAATCCATGCAGAACTCTAGGACAAGTAGCGATTTATAGGATTTACCTCTATTTCCCTATTGGGGCCCCGCCCCTCCTGCCCCCGGGGGTCAGAATCAAACTTTATACAAGTTCTGTTCCCCTTCCCCCCCAAGGATGTTTGTGGCCAAATTTGGTTACAATCCATGCAGAACTCTAGGACAAGTAGCGATTTATAGGATTTACCTCTATTTCCCCTATTGGGCCTGCCCCTCATGCCCCCGGGGTCAGAGCCTAACTTTATACAAGTTCTTTCCCCCTACCCCCAATGATGTTTGTGGCCAAATTTGGTTACAATCCATGCAGAACTCTAGGACAAGTAGCGATTTATAGGATTTACCTCTATTTCCCCTATTGGGCCCCGCCCCTCCTGCCCCCGGGGGGTCAGAACCAAACTTTTAAACAAGTTCTGGTCCCCTTCCCCCAAGGATGTTTGTGGCCAAATTTGGTTACAATCCATGCAGAACTCTAGGACAAGTAGCGATTTATAGGATTTACCTCTATTTCCCCTATTGGGCCCCGCCCCTCCTGCCCCCGGGTGTCAGAGCCAAACTTTATACAAGTTCTGTTCCCCTTCCCCAAGGATGTTTGTGGCCAAATTTGGTTACAATCCATGCAGAACTCTATGACTAGTAGCGATTTAAAGGAAATGTTGATGGTACGGACACGACGGACGGACGACGGACGCCGCGCCATGACATAAGCTCACCGGCCCTTCGGGCCAGGTGAGCTAAAAATGGCAAAAAAATGTCATTTGTCACTCCAAGATTTTGTTATTATGTGTACCTTGTATTTATCATATCCTTTTAAATCCCTTTACGGCAATCTTCAATTTACTCTGACAACATCAATTGGATAGTATCCTATATATAACTTATTCGTGCATATGCATATTATTTCTTTCATTCCTGCATATTTAATCGATATTGATTGAAAGACTTTTTTTGCATCATTAGCAATGTCAATAAAGCTAGAGCGCATCATGAAATTGGCCTCCCTCCAATTGGTATTCATATTGACTATGAATGCCAACTGAGAGCCAATGCTTATATTAAATATTTACAACCTGAACTCACTCAAGGTTATCTGTATTTTTACACAATATCATAAGCCACCTATATTTCAAATTATTTTGTAAATGTTGAAAATATCAAAATACATTTTAATTTGCATGTATACTTTTCAAGCCATCATTAGGTAATAGAAGCTTTTTTTAGGTATTTTTATTTCAACATAAGTATGTTAATTAACACTGTTTGTGTCCGTTTTTAGCTCACCTGGCCCGAAGGGCCGGTGAGGCTTATGTCATGGCGCGGCGTCCGTCGTCCGTCGTCCGTCGTCCGTCCGTCCGTCTGTCCGTCAACATTTCCTTTAAATCGCTACTAGTCATAGAGTTCTGCATGGATTGTAACCAAATTTTGCCACAAACATCCTTGGGGGAAGGGGAACAGAACTTGTATAAATTTTGGCTCTGACACCCCGGGGGCAGGAGGGGCGGGGCCCAATAGGGGAAATATAGGTAAATCCTTTAAATTGCTACTTGTCATAGAGTTCTGAATGGAATGTAACAAAATTTGGCCACAAACATCCTTGGGGAAGGGGAACAGAACTTGTATAAATTTTGGCTCTGACCCCCCCGGGGGGCAGGAGGGGCGGGGCCAAATAGGGGAATAGAGGTAAATCCTTTAAATCGCTACTTGTCATAGAGTTCTACATGGATTGTAACTAAATTTTGCCACAAACATCCTTGGGGGAAGGGGAACAGAACTTGTATAAATTTTGGCTCTGACCCCCCGGGGCAGGAGGGGCGGGGCCCAATAGGGGAAATAGAGGTAAATCCTTTAAATCGCTACTAGTCATAGAGTTCTACATGGATTGTAACTAAATTTTTCCACAAACATCCTTGGGGGAAGGGGGGAACAGAACTTGTATATAAATTTTGACTCTGACCCCCCCGGGGGCAGGAGGGGCGGGGGCCCAATAGGGGAAATAGAGGTAAATCCTATAAATTGCTACTAGTCGTAGAGTTCTGCATGGATTGTAACCAAATTTGGCCAGAAACATCCTTTGTGGAAGGGGAACAGAACTTGAATAAATTTTGGCTCTCACCCCCCCCGGGCAGGAGGGGCAGGGCCCAATAGGGGAAATAGAGGTAAATCCTTTAAATCACTACTAGTCATAGAGTTCTACATGGATTGTAACTAAATTTTGCCACAAACATCCTTTGGGGAAGGGGAACAGAACTTGTATAAATTTTGGCTCTGACCCCCCCCGGGGGGCAGGGGGGGGCGGGGCCCAATAGGGGAAATAGAGGTAAATCCTTTAAATCGCTACTTGTCATAGAGTTCTACATGGATTGTAACCAAATTTGGCCACAAACATCCTTGGGGGAAGGGGAACAGAACTTGTATACATTTTGGCTCTGACCCCCCGGGGGCAGGAGGGGCGGGGCCCAATAGGGGAAATAGAGGTAAATCCTATAAATTGCTACTAGTCGTAGAGTTCTGCGTGGATTGTAACCAAATTTGGCCAGAAACATCCTTGGGGGAAGGGGAACAGAACTTGTATAAATTTTGGCTCTGACCCCCCGGGGCTGGAGGGGTGGGGCCCAATAGGGGAAAATAGAGGTAAATCCTTTAATTCGCTACTAGTCATAGAGTTCTGCATGGAATGTAACCAAATTTGGCCAGAAACATCCTTGGGGGAAGAGGAACAGAACTTGTATAAATTTTGGCTCTGATCCCTGGGGCAGGATAGGCGGGGCCTAATAGGGGAATTATAGGTAAATTCTATAAATTGCTACTTAATTGTCCTAGAGTTTTGTATGGATTGTAACTAAATTTGGCCACAAACATCCTTCGGGGTAGGAGAACAGAACTTGTATAAATTTTGGCTCTGACCCTCAGGGGGCAGGAGGGGCGGGGCCCAATAGGGGAAATAGAGGTAAATTCTATCAATCGCTACTTGTCCTAGAGTTCTGCATGGATTGTAACCAAATTTGGCCACAAACATCCTTGGGGGAAGAGGAACAGAACTTGTATAAATTTTGGCTCTGATCCCCTGGGGGTAGGAGAGGTGGGGCCCAATAGGGGAATTATAGGTAAATTCTATAAATTGCTACTTAATTGTCCTAGAGTTTTGTATGGCTTGTAACTAAATTTGGCCACAAACATCCTTCGGGGTAGGAGAAAAGAACTTGTATAAATTTTGGCTCTGACCCTCAGGGGGCAGGAGGGGCGGGGCCCAATAGGGGAAATAAAGGTAAATTCTATCAATCGCTACTTCTCATAGAGTTCTGCATGGATTGTAACCAAATTTGGCCAGAAACATCCTTTGTGGAAGGGGAACAGAACTTGTATAAATTTTGGCTCTGACCCCCAGGGGGCAGGAGGGGTGGGGCCCAATAGGGGATTTAGAGGTTAATATTAAAATTCCTTCAGAAAAGAAACAATGAACCTGTATTCAGAAAATTATTTGGCATTACAAACCAGGTGAGCGATACAGGCCCTCTGGGCCTCTTGTTTTTAAATGATTGAATTCATTCTGTGTTATGAAAATTAGATCGTGGTTTTAATCTAAGAAGCATGCATAATTATGGGGAATAAACACAAAGAGTAAATTCTGCAATCATAATTTGAATAATAATAAGGTATCAACCATGAAACAGTGTCTCATTAAATTCAGTGATTTCATTCTGATGTACTGAAAATACAGTTTCACATTTTTAGGTCATCTGACCGAAGGTCAGGATGACCTATTGTCATCGTGTTTCGTCCGTCGTCGTGCGCCGTCCGCCGTCCGCCGTGCGCCGTCCGCCGTGCGTGCGTGCGCCGTGCGTCGTGCGTAAGACTATTTATACAAAAGCCTACTCCTCCTTCATCCTTTGATGGATTTCATCCATATTTGGTTTGAAGCATCATTAGGGAAGGACAATCATATTTTATATAAATGAGCCTGGTCCGACCCCTAGGGGCTGAGGGGTGGGGCACCAAAAGGGCAAATTTTCTTATTTTAAGCTTTAAAATCCTACTCCTCCTTCATCCTTGGATGGATTTCATCCATATTTGGTGTGAAACTTCATTGGGGAAGGACAATCATATTTTATATAAATGAGCTTGGTCCGACCCCTAGGGTCAGAGGGGCAGGGCCTCAAAAGGGCAAATTTTCTTAATTTTAGCTTTAAAATCCTACTCCTCCTTCATCCTTGGATGGATTTCATCCATATTTGGTGTGAAACTTCATTAGGGAAGGACAATCATATTTTATATAAATGAGCCTGGTCCGACCCCTAGGGTCAGAGGGGCGGGGCCACAAAAGGGCAAATTTTCTTAATTTTAGCTTTAAAATCCTACTCCTCCTTCATCCTTGGATGGATTTCATCCATATTTGGTTTGAAACATCATTGGGGAAGGACAATCATATTTTATATAAATGAGCCTGGTCCGACCCCTAGGGGCTGAGGGGTGGGGCCACAAAAGGGCAAATTTTCTTAATTTTAGCTTTAAAATCCTACTCCTCCTTCATCCTTGGATGGATTTCATCCATATTTGGTTTGAAACATCATTGGGGAAGGACAATCATATTTTATATAAATGAGCCTGGTCCGACCCCTAGGGGCTGAGGGGTGGGGCACCAAATGGGCAAATTTTCCTAATTTTAGCTTTAAAATACTACTTCTCCTTCATCCTTGAATAGATTTCATCTATATTTAGTGTAAAATATCATTGGGGAAGGACAATCAAATTTTATATAAATGAGATAGGTCCGACCCCTTGGGGCAGAGGGACGGGGCCCAAAAAGGGGAAATTTTCTTAATTTAAGCTTTTAATCCTACTCCTCCTTCATCCTTAGATGAATTTCATCCATATTTGGTGTGAAATATCATTAGGGAAGGACAATCGTATTTTATATAAATGAGTCTGGTCCGACCCCAAAAGGGCAAATTTTCTTATTTTAGTTGGCCCACTTCCTGTTTTCAGATTTCGGTCTCCTATCTCAATGAAAATTGGTCTATAGGGGTTTAAATTGATTCCGAACATCATGCAAACATGTTCATAAAGATTTTGGTATTCCAAGATGGCCACTAGCCTACTTCCTGTTTTCAGGTTTCAGTCTCTGATCTCAAGGAAAATTGGTCTATAGGGGTTTTAATTGATTCAGAAGGGGGAATCTTAGGTGAGGACAATCATATTTTATAAGGACCAAGCTAAGACCCATGGAGATAGTATGGCAGATGTCCAAAATGGAAGCTTTGCTGAAATTTGGCTTTAAAATCTGACTCCTTATATTAATCCGTGAATGGGTTACAACCATGTATGGATGAAGGGCTACCAAGTTTGTTAACAAATGACATTTACCTATTTCAGAAACTTACATATTCAACTAAGGAGTTCCTTGAATTGTTTTATATTAATCGTTAACCAATACTTTATACTGTGACTTTGTTGTTTTGTGCAATGAGTCAGATGACCGTTAAGGCCCATGGGCCTCTTGTTTTATTCATATATGATTTTCATATGTATTTGAGGAAAAGGCAAAAAAGATGATTTTCAAGGCCATTACATTAATCATAGAAATGATCATGCCGCACAAGTATATATGGATTTCATGATTTTAGTGACACCTCCAAAGTTGAATCTTTGTTAAGCTAGCGAGATGCAAACAACATATTTCATTTTGAACATTAGTTTACATAAATGTTAGAAGAAATGAAATTGTAAACCATAATTTGACTTCATGGTCTGAATGTATGTACTTGTTTCACACTTATAACCATAGATGTAAATGTAATATTTTTTGCAATACTGCCACAAATGCTAATATAATTCAAAATGATTTTTAGTTTTAATTTATGTCGATTACACCATTCTGTTTTTACAATTATCATTATAGTAAAAAAAATAATTTTCTAATGATAAATATATGACTAATTCATAATAAAAACATTAAGCTGTTAGGCAGATTTCTATTCCCCAGAAAACAGATACTGTGTGTTATATGAAAATTAAGCTTAATTCAAAGCTTTGTGTATCTATCAGCAGTCAAATGTCTTGTGACCGACTTTGATATAGATTATTTCAACAATATTCAACTGATCACAGAAAAACCATATATATGTTTATTTGACATTTTTTTTTATCAAAATTCTTATAAATAAAAGAAAAGATTTTTAAAATAAAAAAAGCAAAAGTCTTATAAATAAAAGAAAAGATTTTAAAATAAAGAAAGCAAAAGTCTTATATTCATTAAAAAAAGTTTTTTGTACTACTACACTCTTGTGTTGCTCACTTATGTATGCAAGTAAAACCATGCACACATAATGGCAGCCTTATATTGTCTTGAACCTCAGGTCTGTTTTCAAAAGCATTATTTAAAGTACACGGAAAGAAAGTTTGATTAATTTACTTTTTTTAATTATAACTTTTAGGTCTATAAGACTTAGATAGCAAGATCAGTAACAGAGATTATGTGTTTACGTTAGATGGGGGAGTCAACAGTGTGTATAGATTGTGTGGACATCAGTCAGCTGGAAGGTAAGGTACTAGTCTAGCTGTGTATAAGTTTGCCATTATACCCATGCAGCAGCTCAGGGGATGTAGGAAGGGGGATTGAGATGTAGTTACACACTATAGATAAACAGCATTTAAATGAGAGGAGAGGGTGAGATGTAGTACACAGTATAGGTCAACGGCATTTAAATTAGCTGGTCAAGCGGCATTTAAATTAGCGTGTCATAGGTCAACGGCATTTAAAATTACTGTAGTTGAAAGGTTCCTGAAAGTAGTGCCTATGACTTAAGCCATTAAGTCAAAAATGTGTTGAATGTGATGTGTAAAATACAACACGGAGAGCCCTCCCCACATGAAGGTGAACCATTAACATTTAAGTGTAGCCCAGCCAGTCCCTCATGTGCATACCTACATCAATCTGTATGAAGTATAGAAACTGTTGACTATGTTCTATTGGGTGTATTGGCTTGCAAGTTTATAATTATGTAAACGTTGATATACATGTAAATCCCTCCAGTTTCTTTCACAGAATTAAGAAGTAACAAACAGATATAAAATTCAAAAGTTCATGCTTGAAAGATGCTTATAAGCCATATTTTTATCAGTCCGAAAATATTGTGATGGTGTAAACCACCAGCAACCCATGAACTAAATATACATGTATATATACTTTCAAACTTTGCTAGTCAAGGGTATTCAGTTCAAAAGGTGATCACTGAGGTATTATTGTAAGTGTGCCTCGGATAAAGCAATTTTAAAACTTCATCATAGAATTACAATTAAGAAAAAGAGGTAAAAATCTTGGACAAAGTTGTTTATTCTTTTAAACAAAATCAATACAAAGAAATAAATGTTTACTTGGTATATGATATGGAATTGAATTATAGAAATGTAATAATACATGTATAATAATGGTCTAAATGATGTACATACATATTATGCGATAAATGCATGCTACCAAATAGCTAGATAGTGTTATATGTAATATAAATGTTTTCATCAAAATGGCATCCACACAAAAGTGAATTTGCCATCACAGTTTGACATTGATGGGCTATAAGATATGTTTGTAGTATGAACTTACTAGACTGATCTTTTCTTCAGACAACAAACAAATTCAAATCTGTTAATACCAGATCATTTTGTAGATTTTAGTAAACATGAAAAAGATAAGGCAATTAAGGGTGATTTAGCCATATGACAGATTAGAAATCAGTGGACAAAAACAGGAAAAGTTGGTGCACCAAAATCAGAACAAGAGGCCTAGAGGGCCTGTATCGCCCACGTGGTTTGTAATGCCAAGTACGTTTTGTGAATACGGGATCATTGTTATCTTTTCTGAAGGAATTTGAATATTTACCTCCTAATTTCCCCTATTGGGCCCCGCCCCTCCGGCCTGCCCCCCGGAGGGTCAGAAGCCAAAATTTAAACAAGTTCTGTTCCCCTTCCCCCAAGGATGTTTGTGGCCAAATTTGGTTTACAATCCATGTAGAACTCTAATGACTAAGTAGCAATTTAAAGGAAATGTCGACGGACGGGACGGACGCCGCGCCATGACATAAACTCACCGTCCCCGTCGTGCCAGGTGAGCTAAAATTGATGACTTTTTCTAAATTTGAACTATTGCATACATACAATTATAATAAATGGCTTTAGCAAGCCATCCTCATCTATCATTCCGGCTGACGGGACATAGAGAGAATGCTTTCATCAGTAATAATGGAGTCTGTACTACATAGACTGGCAGTGCAGTCATGGAATGAGGCAAAACTAACTTATAAACATCACTTACAAACACAGTAAACACATCCATGTTCTTATTCACATGTACAGGAATGTAAAAAAAAAAAAAATCACAGAAACAAATCAATTACCATATATCAGTTTCACCAAGACTCACCACGGTCATATCTTCCTCAACAACCAAGTTGCCTTCTCAAGTTCACAGATTATTCTATCCACTGGAATTCCTATTAAAGGAGATACCAAGTTAAGGAGGTGGAAGAAAACCCTGATACCTGGAGTAAAACCACCATGAAAATTGCTCCATCATGGTTTTAAACTCCAACCCAAAGGTGAAGGACTTGTGGGATAATATATCGGAATGTCAGCTACAGTAGCCCCCCAATTAGGCCAATAAATGTAAATATCAAAGTAGAGATTTATGAAATGATTCCTTTATCACAGACGTGTTACAATTTAAGTTAAAATATTCTGGAACCAGACAAAGGCAAGGCGTGGTAATTTCATTTTTAGTTTTAAGCTGAATTTTGATTAAAAATGGCCATGAAATGTATAAAATGTGAAAATTGAAATTTAAGCAGAATACTAATTTGCTGATGACTATACTAAACACTTGCTGTCCATACCTCTTGGCAACATATTAGTTGGATTGTTCTGGATAGCATATGAAGTAACCAGCAGCAGCATGGATTAAGACAAAAAGCCTTATGACTTAAGAGATAGGAGCTAGTTTCAGAATGACGCCATTAAAACCGCATGGACCCCCCGGTGGCCTCTCAGAATGAAAGAAGAAGAATTCCATGAGGGCGGATGTGTCGCATGCAACTAAAGTTCTCACAGGGAAATAATTTTCTAGTTATTGTTACAGTGACCTTGACCTTTGGCCTTCAACCCTGAAAAGTAATCCCAAGTAGAAGTACATTTTTGTACATAATATATGTAGATCTAAAGATACAATTACATGTACTCGAAGACCAAAATTAAGCACATATAAACCATACAGTTTACTGACACTTGCTAGTCATAATATTAATAGTGTAAAATATTTAATATAACAAAGATACATTTGTTTCTCCTCAATTAATTTACCAGTGAAAAATAGACATACAAAATGTAAACATTCAATAATCACATTTACATACCGGGCAAATCCAATTGATATCAACAATTTATTATTGTTTTGACTTGGTATAAGCATAATCTACTGTAATTTTCAACAATAAACCACAGAGAAAAAATGTTGGTTCAACAACTGCTAAAGTTTGATCACACTTCCAAAGCTGTACCAGTATACAGACATGTACAGTTGTTGTATACTATATTCTGCAATAAAAAATAACTATCACAACAGATTTCTTTTCGATGTACTGCTAATATATAATTATGAACATTTTACTATCTGCAAAAATAATGAAAAAAATAAATCATCACTAAATTAATAATCTGGGACTCAAAAGTTGTATATAAAATATCATAAGAAAATTTAAGGGAGAAGCTTCTTTCTACAAATTACAGGTATCCTAATAAAATTAACATATATTTTAACAACATTAAAAATCATTTGCACCTAATGTTTAGTTTTTTTGACTCTATCATCTTGTAATTCATTCATTATTGTTAAAAGAAGCAAGGAATGTTTTGACTTCTGGGAAGTGTATTACACCAGAAGTTCATATTTATACACAAATATACACCAGAAGTTCATATTTATACACAAATTTATCACTTTCTATAACAGATTTCATTTTGGGTATTTTGACAGATGAGACTATTATCAACTATTACATTGTTTAAAAAAAAATCATTGAAAACAATGTCATTTCTCAAAAAAAAAAAACACATTAATAATAAACAGCGCAGTGCTATGTGTAATGTACTATGCGTAATATCCTATGTGCAGAAACGATTCATTTTAGAAATTTGAAAAGCCTTTCTACATACATATATATACATAAAATTGTAGATTTTTTTTAATTTCAAGGCAATATGTTTTTAAGAGTGTACTGGTAATTCACAAAACTGTCATGAATAAAGAATAGAGACAAACAAATATAATGTAACAACTGTGATGACAAACATTGTTGACATTAGGTACAGGTGTTCATTTTGTGGTAAAGTATATTTGCCAGAGATTTATATTTACTTTAAAGTAAAGTGAAAAAATAAAAACCTAGCAAATATAAATACACGTATACACACACAAAAAAACAGCTTTCACTGCAGAATGTTGACAATGTGTGTGACTATATCAGTCACAAAAATCAACAGCACAAAAATGAAGTATTGGTTCTCCCCATTTTTATACGGAATTGATGTAGGAAATTGTTTTTTGATTGGTCCGCAAATTGAGGTAATCATAGCCATGTATCACTTTTAGACATCTGTTCATTCTTTCTGGATTCTTTGTCTGTAGAATGTTAAGGAAGAACAAAGATACATGTTTGTGAAGTCATTACTGGGATATTTGGCATGTGCTGATTATTATGTACTTGACAAAAAATCATGGGTTAAATTCCAATTGCATCTTTTTACTAATCCAAGATGTGACAATATTTTTTGATTTGATAGAGATAAGTGATAATGTAAATTTCCTGTATAATACCATAGGGTATTACAAATATAATGTGAAGAAGTAAATATCCTCAATGAGCTTAATACACAGCAATGTAAAAGCATTTAACAGCAATAAAGATCATGGCACAATACAACAGAAGCAATATTTTCTATAAAAAGGATACATTGATGAACTGATGGCATGGAGCTGAAATGAAAAGACAGATAATTTGTCAACACAGAGTTTAACATTCACCAATATGGGCAATAGTTACATTAACTTTATTGTTTGTACTGATTATGATATCGCCATTGAATGGAATTTCTACAACTTCAATTATCTGATATCTCAAAAGCAGAAACTCAAATATAAAATTAAAGTAATGTAAACCAATTTTCTTTAAATTCATTAAAAAGATTAAAAGTCTTCATGGCTAGGCCAACAGTAATCTAATTTCCATTGACAGTAATCGGCAGAGTTATGGCCCCTTGAAGGACTGACCTGATCAATGAGTTTTGACATCTTGTCATTGCTGGCTGATTTCCCTTCCTCTGTGTCACGTCTTTAATAAAATTTAGGTGAATACATTATTTTTCAATGCAATGACTTTAAATCAGATTACTGTGTCTACCATTTCAAAGAAAAACTGAGACATCCTCAAGATTACCCACTTTGAAAATGCAATTCTATTCCGTTATAATAGCAATTTTTTCTTGTTATGCAATTACTTTAAGATATTTTTTTGAGAAAATTCTGACTACCAGATAAACGAAGCACAGTGGAGTTTTGACACTGTGAATTCTAAGGCTGCAGGTAATATGGCTGAAACATTACACCCGGTCCACCCCAACTGCGAACGATGCGTGTATATAAACCCCTACCGCTCTACCGCTGACTTGTATCGATGTATTGAATGAGTGTAGTTATTTATAGACTCCAGTACTGTCGCCAAATCCACAGGTAAACTGGTACTGGATGCTACGCTCGGGCCTCTCATCCAGCTTAACGAAACTGAATGGCTAGTTAGCTTAACCGATCTATATATCATCAACAATGCGTCTGTATCTACTTAAAAACAAAACAAATATTCTTCAAATTGCATAAAAATTCACTTGACTAGTATTTCTTTATTTTAGATATTTTAACAAATCTTCATATTTCTAGTAAAACTGCATATGAAACTCCTTATAGATCAAGCTATGCTCATTACGTAGGGAACCGCCATAACATGTCCCGGCTGCAGGCCGTGTGCAAAAAGTCAAAACACACGTGGGATTTATAAGACGAGTCCTAAACTGTCCTATATTTAGGATTTTCAATAAGTGGTTTGTAATATTATTACAGCAAAACTGACAAGCTAGAAGGTTAGTGGCATTTTAACCGTACTGTTATATATAATTAGCCATCAGCTTGGATCTGGTGCCGTACAGATAGTGAGTTCACTCACGATGCGATTATTGCAAGCCAACGTAAATGCTATCGGAATGCTCTTTAAAGTTTGTTTAATGATCTCAAACACACTTAAAACTTATTGTGGCAATATTACACCCGGTCCACCCAACTGCGAATGATAAATATTATGAAGTTCCTTACCGTCCAATCGATTGATTTGTAACACAGCGAGAAATTCTGTACGTGTAGCGATAAACGCTAACACTCTACCGACACAACGTGGCTATTTTTAGACTCGAGTACTGTCGCCAAATCCACAGGTAAATCGCGGGGCGCTCTGGCTACATCAGCTATACCAAACACAATCGTAAATGTTACAAATACCGTAAAATCTTGTGTTACTTACACACCAGTGTACTTTGCACATGTATTTTTTCTTATGGCTTTAAATACGGAAAAAAATCTACTATCGGTATATTTTGCGCATTCAAATTTTGGGGAAAACGATGTCCGGGGAACCACAAATTCAGTGTTATAAAAGTGGTAATTTCATTGCAAAACATTCACAATAAATGCTTGACAACTGCACAAAAAGTGTTGTATTTAGAAGAAATCAACATAATATAATTGCACTGTGCTTGTTTTCTTTTATTGGCCACCGTAACTGAAACAGTGAAATATATCTTGCAGAACATGTCAAAAACATTGGCAGTCCGCCGTATTCGATCCGTACACATGTCAATGTCTGGAGATATTACACATGAATAGTTATCAGAACTATTTGAAAATATTATAAATTTAGTTACTTTAATATTGCCACAATAAGTTTTAAGTGTGTTTGAGATCATTAACAAACTTTAAAGAGAGCATTCCGATAGCATTTACGTTGGCTTGCAATAATCACATCGTGAAGTGAACTCACTATCTGTACGGCACCAGATCCAAGCTGATGGCTAATTATATATAACAGTACGGTTAAAATGCCACTAACCTTCTAGCTTGTCAGTTTTGCTGTAATAATATTACAAACCACTTATTGAAAATCCTAAATATAGGACAGTTTAGGACTCGTCTTATAAATCCCACGTGTGTTTTGACTTTTTGCACACGGCCTGCAGCCGGGACATGTTATGGCGGTTCCCTACGTAAATGAGCATAGCTAGATCTATAAGGAGTTCATATGCAGTTTTACTAGAAATATGAAGATTTGTTAAAATATCTAAAATAAAGAAATACTATGTCAAGTGAATTTTTATGCAATTTGAAGAATATTTGTTTTGTTTTTAAGTAGATACAGACGCATTGTTGATGATATATAGATCGGTTAAGCTAACTAGCCATTCAGTTTCGTTACAACACATCATAACAAAACATCACACAACAACACATCACACAACAGACAACACCCCAACAACAACACAAACACAACACACAAACACACACCACCACACAACACAGCAACACAACATCACAAAACACAACACAACAACACACAGCAACACACATTACAGAACCACACAACGCGACGCAACAATAACACAACCTCACACCAAAAACAACACAAACACAACAACAAACAACAACACACCAATAACACACAACACACAAAACAAGACACATCAACACACATACAACACCACACACTCACAACGCACAGCAACACAACACACAACGACACAACACACACAACATAACAATACAACAACACGTACAACACGACACCACACAACCACACAACAGCATCAGCACACAACACATCATACTATACCTGTTCTAAAGACGACACCATTTTCTGTCAAAAAGTCTTTTGAGCTACAATATTGCAGCCTTATCACACAACACAACAACCACATCACACAACATTTTTCCGCGTTGGGAATAAATGCTAAAAAGCGAAATCCAACGGTATTATGATGTCTTAAAATCTTTCGTGTATTTCGTATGTTGTTGTGGTGTGTATTAGATGTAGAGACTCCAAAGCAGATTCAGTGAATGGTACGATTCGTTTTATTGGCGTCTTAGGAATCGACTCTGTTACTGAGATTATTGGCGAAGTTTAGTCTAGTAGTACCTCAGGATAAACACGACAATATTTTGGGTTGGAATGCGCAATACCTGGAACAGTTTCATACAACGATAGTGTTGCTTGTGATTTACATAGGGAAACAATGATACTCATTAGGAACTTCCATGTAACATCAGATTAATAAACATGGCTAGTAAATTAGTAGTTATACAATGACCCTCACAGAAGTTTGGTTTACCACTAGACTCTTACATGCACCGTACATATCACCTAGTGTAAATATGGAAACACGAGTACTTATCCTACACAGTTGTAACATACCCCTTTACTTGAAAGTTATACGTTGGTAATTATATTTATTAGTCCAACTTTCAAACTCTTATATGACGTTTAAACATTTATATGTATATTATACCCACAGTTTGCTTTTTTTCGGCGATTTTTTATTCTAACACGAAAAAGCGAAAAAATACTGAACACTTGGAGTGGTATTCGTTGTTTCATGTAAATATTATATATACTACACAGCTCCTGAAGTGCAGCGATTGCTACCGGTGCGTAGAGATAGAGACTTGCAGCAATGTTTTGATTTTTGTTTTTGTTGTTTTAATGCCTACCAATTTGTGTTCCTGTACTCATCCATCATCGATTTCGGCAACGAATAAGTTGTTTACCATACATTAAGTTGACGTCGTGCACCACAGCTACCAAACCCCACCAACGAACCCACCTCACCACCAAACCCAAACAAAACGAAAATGTTCACACAAACTCACAGTGAAGGCAAAGGAAATTGATCCACCTAAACTAACCCCACAAAGCTTGTCACGTGAAAGTATCCACCACAAACCTAAAAATTACAGCTATAACCACATAGTAAAAATAGCAATACCACAGACTTTGGAAACAATTTTAGTAAACATTAACAATCAACCCTACGAGACATAACAGCTAAAGTCAAATACTCAAAAAATGTAGATACCGGTATTACATCCCAAATAAAAAATAGCAGACACCAACAAATGTTTATAGTAGGAGTATATATAACTAATGATAGTACAATACCAAAATTACATTGAAAAAAATACGCCGGTGATTAAGCTTAAATTTAAAAAAACGAGCCCAGACTGGGTGATTATATTAGGAAATGCCGATAACAGAATTCGAGAATTATGGTTTATGTGCAACATCAACATTATGTGAATGAACATGGTTCCATTTTTAAAGATGCTCCCCCGGAGTTCAAGAGCATAAATTGCTAAACCTCAAATGGAACATTAATCGTCGAGAATCATCGAGTCAATAATAAGTCTAAATAACACAAAAATAATTAAGATAAAATAATTTCATATCTCCATAGGTGCAAGCGACAAATAGTACTATCATTTCATATAGAGATATAGTGCCACGGATTTAATTATCGGGATCGCAAAAAGAAATATAAATCGTATATTTATACTTAAAGAAAAATAATATAGAGAAAGTCTCAACTTGTCAATGGAGTAAATTGATAAAGAGGTAATTAAATTTTGCAACATAAGAAAAATACAAAATCAACATGCTCTTTAACAGATCAAGAAGAACCGTTGAGAGTTTGTCCTAAGGTCGATTTTTCAACGGTCAGTATTCAACAGAGTCTGCCGTTGGGAAAGGGAAAACATGGGCCAAGGCGGCTGGTAAATTCTTCCATGGCAATGATATCAATATTTCAACGGCAATACGGGATCCGTTTTCAAAGTTAGAAAAAATGACCCGAAGAGTCAATTATTCAACGGAGTCCTTATATTCAAACTATATTCATCGGCTAAAAAAAGAATACTCTTTTCTGTGTAAAGGGACGATTGTGGAACATTTATGCGGATATATTGATATCCCTGTTTACTTATTCAAACCAAGATACAGCTGTGGACATTTTAAGAAGCTGGCCAGATAGGTAGATTGCAGCTGAAGCCACGCTTTCTTGGCAGTAAAATGATATAATCAATGGCCACACCGGTCAGTATGAAAATTTTAATTAGCAGTAATTTCAAGTGTGAATGTAAGTCAAAAATGAAGGCTTTTACTCGCCTTAATGACGGCAATTTGTATAGATGTGTAGGATGATATTTGAAAGTAAAATTTAACGCTCCTTATCCAGTTATTAAGAACAATATACCCAGAAAATGTGTATTTATAGTCCGCTAAAAGGAAGGCGTGTAAGAAATTATATGAGTCTACAGGCTTTCCTACCTTCTTTCGTATATATAGTAGCATGTAGATGTAAGATTAAAACAGTTACGCAGGGTCTAAGGAAGCGGGGGTGACCAGGGGGGGGGGGGGGCAACTGCCCTACCCCGTTCCCAGGACGGGGGGGGCGGGGGGCATACATGTCTTTTGCCCCCCATTTTCGCCGTACTGAAATCGGAACCTAAAAATGGCAATATTTGAAAGAAAAAAGAGTCCCACGATCCTGCAACAATTTTCGTAACTTCATTCTAAAAAAAATGCGACTGTATCGGCGCACTTTCCTAAAAAACGTTTTCACGCACATAATGTTCCAAACCTTTAATAGTAGTAAATACAACTACACATGAACTACACTAAAAAATGTCCATTAAGGGATTCTACGTACTGCAATTTGTGTTTCAATAAATGTCTGCTTAAAAGATTTAACATTTTATGTTCATAATGTCTTACCAAGAACAATTAATTCATTATTATTTTGAGTTACAAAAACAATGTGCCGATGGTTGTGAAGCCGTTAATGTACAAGATCGGAGCAGGGCTGCTCAATTGATAACGAACAGACTACATTATAACATTATCATTTTTAAATTCAGGTTTTACTTTAAAATCGAAAAATTACCAAGGTCATAGAACGCTTAAATTATCATTCAAAAATACAATCGTTAAACATTCTAAAATCGTTAATTTTTTTACCCGGGGGAGACACCCCTGACCCCCCAAACTCCAAAATCTCGCGCCTTCGGACGCTCGCAAATTCATTCAAAATGCGTGTTAGTGAGAAACTCATACATAGGCCAAACTAGAATCGTAATATTTTTTTCCCTGAAAGGACCCCCGAACCCACCATAAACACCAAAATCGCGCGCTTTCGGGCGCGTCGCAAAATACATCAAAGAATACACTGTATAATTCATTCTCAGCCATTCTTAAATCGTAATATTTTTTCCGCAGGGGTCGGACCCCCAGACCCAAAATCTCGCGCCTTCGGCGCTCACACACTAATATGGCCAGTTTTCGTTAATAACCTTTTAGCGACCCCACAGTCTAATAAAATGTGTACAAGGAAATATATTTAAATGATATATGAAAAAGGTACATAACGGTTATATTATGGGTTGTGTGTTGAATTAGAATCTCCTCCTGTAGGAGGCTGGCGGGGGGTTGGTTGCGTTACAAAATCATGAATGACCTATTGCCCCTTCCCCCCATTACGTTTTATCTTCCTACGCCACTGGTTCGGTAATCGCTTTGTCGTAACAACTTATTTCTCATTTAATAAGTGCTGTTAGTTCTGTTATACCTACAGACAGATCTACAGGGCTTGTCGCTCTGTAGGACCGAAAATGTTGTCGTCACATATCAAATATACTGTCAGCCAAAATTAGAGATTACAGGATGTACAGAGTGTATAATTGGGCTCAAGTAGGGTAGAGCACGTGCGAATCTAATGCGAGAAGTCGGGTTTGTAAATTAACATTAGTCAGATTGGGGGATAAAAAATGAGTAGATGATAGTCGTTAAAGTTCGTGTGTGTTAATACTACGGTTGTAATAGAATCAACATTAATGTCACCAAAAAAAAGTACAATGACAACGATGTGGAGTTATCCTGGATAGCAGTGTCAATGGAGTGACGTAAGTGGTTCCAACAATGTGTGGTGAATAATTTGAAGGTCTGAATAGTGGTACAGACACAAGGAATTTCATTTATCTGGAAACTGTGATTTCCAATCCAATCTACACACCCACCCGAAAAATCTAAATATACAATCTATGCCCCCTCCCGGAGTTCCTCTATCATTACGGTAAGGTGACATAATCAGAGAGAGTATATATCGCCATCAGCTATATGATGTATCAAGGTGAGTCTCGCGTAGACGCAGATAATATCAATAATCAGTAGCAACCTTTTTAGTCTAGACTATGGACCATTCTTATTTCTGCAGACTAACTAAATGTTTAAAATGAAAAATAATTACATGTAGCTCGGTTTTCATGGTTATGTAGGACCTTGTTTTGGATGTACATCAATGCAGATGAAATGCAGGAGTAAACTGTAATATGAAGATGACAAGGGAAACATAGTAAATTAAGTTACTCAGATTAGGGCTGAAAAGAGACAACACAGCCAGACTAAGCAACTAAGTGAATAATGACATTAATATTAAGTAAAAGATAAAAATTTGGGTCCGTAGACAATACGGAATGTGTGTTACTATAGAAACACCGAACAATTCCCCCGCGTGCCCAATAGCTTAGGCTAAATCCACTGACCCATATATCATCAGTTAATAAAGTACATCTTGTAATAGGAAGTGGCAGTCAGGTCAGTAATAAGAACAACTTAGTTAAAGGAAGGCAGTCGTTCAGTAATAAGATACATCTTGTAAAAGGTAGGCATGATCGGTCAGATAATACAGTACCATCATGTATAATTAAGGCATGTCGGGCAGTAATAAGGTACATCTAGTATAGGAAGTGACACGTCGGTCAGTAAACAAGTACATCTTGTATATGGAATGCAGATCGTTCAGTAATAAGATACATCTTGTATAGGAATTGCAGTCGGACGTGTATATCAAACCCGTGGCAACACGAAAAACACACAAATTGATGCATAGGACTACATAAATTTGAAGCAATATTCGTAGTATATATCCCACCACGATCATCAAATATACATACAATTCCTATTTTAAGGATACAATAGGAGAGCATTGTTTAATTTTCTGAGATTTGCACTTTGCATAATGGTTTCGACCTGCAATATTGTAGCTCATAATACTTTTAGATGACAGAAAAAGGTGTCGTCTTTTTTTTTAGTGCTATATTTGGTTGTCAAATGCTGCTAATGTAAGCAAAAAGTAATGATTAAGCAAAAAACATTATTTAAAACGGTTCTTTGCAAAATATTCGTACATTTAATGGTATCTCTTACCTACTAGGCATTAACACTGAACCACATCATATATTATCATAATTATCATCGAGGCATTATTTTTTTTTACATAATACATATATGAAGGTATGTCTGAAGGGAATTTATTCGGCAAGTCCACAGATTGTGTAATAAGGGACGTCTTGTTGAGCGGTACGTGCATCCTTCGATATTCCAGTGGTTCCGATCACATCCGCGTAACGATCCATACTCCCCCTGTGACTATCTCAATAGTAAAACTGGACGGCAACAGAATAGAACAGGTAAATTAGTCATTTGAATGAACATCAAAAGAGGCAGTTACTAACGGTTACACCTGTGGTTTGACTGTGTGGCTTATGTGATCGTTAGTCGTCGCCTCTCTCTGTAGTCTTCAAAGGAAAAAATTTTTGACTAGCCAATGATTGTCCAAATGTTTTGCCCACAGACTGCCTTCAATTTCACTATGAGATAGTCCAGGGGTGTAGAGATCGCCGGAGAGATCGGAACCCCTGGAGTATCGAGGGATGGCGGTACGGTAGATATTAAGAATGGGAGTTATGTTAGTTTTGGACAAAAATAAAATGTAAAAGTGAATGTGTATGAATACGCATAAAATAAATGGAAACCTACAAAAAAGTAATTGAAAACTGTTGCCCGACCATCCTCTGATACTACACCAGGGATTCCGATCACATACGATCTCTACACCCCTGGACAATCTCAAATTGAAATTGAAGGCAGCTCAGTGGAAAAACAATTGACCAATGCAAGCAGCTAGCAAAAAATTTCCTTTGAAGACTTACAGAGAGAGGCGACACGCCAAACATCAAAGCCACACAGTCAGATCACAGCGTGTACCGTTATACGGCTCTTTTGAGATGTTCATCAAAGGACTAAATTACCTGTTCCTATTCTGTTGCCTCCAGTTTTTACTATGAGAGTAAGGATCCAGGGGTGTAGAGATCGTAAGTTTTCGGAACTCCCAGTGAATAATCGAGGATGTGTGCCCGATGTGATTTTCCGAGGCACTGCTCCACTACGACACATCGGGACCAATTCGTATCCGGCCGAAAAGTTATAGTAGGTCGGGTACTGTATTTCGTTCTACATATCATGTATGCACGGTTTAATGCATTATCCGATGACTTGTTATCCAGATGGTCTAAAAGTTTAGAAGTATCTGCATGATGTGCAAGACTAGTCATTGATCATTTCTGGATAAGACTTAAAATTATGTCTGTTTCTTCGAGTTAAACTATTAAATTAACTCGTGTTTTGTGATTTTTTTTATTTCATTTTGACATGTCATACTCGAGTTACTTCTCCTTTTCATTTTCACGCCAGGTCATTTCGGATGAATTGGTGTGAATGACAGTATGAGGTTTCCATACAAAAAGGCAATTAGGACCATGTTATACGTTGCTCCAAGATGGAACCTCTTTATTTTTACACGTCCACTACAGTGAAATGCGTTCAAGCGTCCGGAATTGCCTTTCGGAATCGTTCAAACCACAAATCACGTGAATATCGGCTCGGAATAGCGTCAGTCAAACAACTGGGGCGGAGTTTAGTAACAGCGATAATATCTAACTATGGCGGAGTTTCCTGGTTATAGCTGTTACACATTCAAAAACTTTCGTAATTTCAATCATTAATACCGCAACAATTTGGCATACAAAATCGTAAAATAAAAACAGCATTACGTGTATGTATATAGTCATGACCTTCAGTTACATAGCCATAGTCACAGGTTAAAACGAGTGGAAATTTGGTATTTGGTAATCTTAACTTAATAATACTATTTTATTTGAAATTCACATGAGCTAGAGAGTCGTTACTTTATACATGTACATGTTATTTTCCAAACGTCAAAATTATGCTTTCTTGAACTACAATAGAGGGTTTTTAGACACACAACTTTTCATAGGTTTTGAATAGAAATCTACATATTTATAAGCATACTATTAAACATTACGATTCAAACAACTAACAATTAGACGTGGGGATGTCTGTTTCCGGATGAAACATCTACATAAGGCAAAACACAATGTCTGTTTAGGGTTACCCAACCGACCCTAATTTTTTACCCCCGACCCTGATTTTTTTTCTGTACCTAAAGCGGATACTCCAATTAATAGTTTTACTCTAGGCCAATCTAATCTGTTAATACCTTCTTCATTAGTCAAATCTCCAATTATTCATTGTTAAAATAAAGAGTGAAGGAGTAA
This sequence comes from Argopecten irradians, assembly GCF_041381155.1. Taxonomy (NCBI): domain Eukaryota; kingdom Metazoa; phylum Mollusca; class Bivalvia; order Pectinida; family Pectinidae; genus Argopecten; species Argopecten irradians. Next base: position 14,982 of record NW_027187937.1, on the reverse strand, counting down.
AAGACACTAATTTTTAATCATTTTATTGATAAATAGGAGCCATATATCTGTTTAGTAAAACAGCTCGCTATTGCATCTGAACTTTGACAAAAAGATATATAAATATATATAAAAAATTTTAAAAAATCGCTACCTACCGACCCTATTTTTTGCCAATGTAACCCTAAACAAATATATATTTTTTTGAGCTTATATATACAGCCTACAAACCGTGTAATGTTCCAGGGAACGGTTTTACGAAGCTATCAAGATATAGTGTTGTTGTCTTTCGTTGGTTTATATGGTACTATTGAATTAAAAAAACATGTTTGAAACCTTTTATTTCCAAGTGTTATGCCTAACAAATCTTTGTGTACAAAGGTGTGACACAAGTCAAATCAGTAGATTTCTTTGAAGTCAACATTGTTTGCGCTACACTACGTGGGAGTCTAACCAATCAGGTAAACCTTCCCAGAGATTTCATTGGCTGTCGTAACAGAATGTTACAACATATGAGGGAGGAGTCTAATCCGGACGCTTGAACGCAGCTTCACTGTAATACCAATCCTGTAGCAATCCGTCATCACTAATAAGTGTTTATTTCAATTCAAATATTTAGAAATGAAATAATTTATGTACAGATGAGGTACTAATTTGTATATATATATACAATGTACTATCTATAAGAGGAACATTATTTTTAGAAAATTCATCCACTTTCAGTTAATCAACTATACACGTACCAAAGTACGGACTTTGCAACATTAGGGAAAGTTGGATTCTCTTTATAATTAGGTCATTTGGTAGGCAAAGAAAGATTTTAAACTAATTACTGTTACTCTTTCGATTTTTTGAAACGTTGAAGTTATATGATTGCGAATCTTACCGACATTGATACATTTATTTATATATACATATATATATACCAAGAAAAAAGAAGTACGTGTCCATGTAGAGTTGAATATATAGAAAATAAAAAAGTCAACGACTTTCCTCTTGTATAATCACCATGTCATGATGGCTCTTCAGGAATATGTTTATTTTTCAAAGAACAAATTAAAGACATAACAAATAGCGTAACGTCACAAGGTATACACCGTTTACATAACAATAATATAGAATGTGCGCCATTTTCTATTATGGCCTATTGAGAGTTGGTTTTAATATTTTTTAATAAGCTGATTCTCTTTGTTTTCCAACAAAAACAGTAGTGTCTGAAGAATTGTCGTCCTATGGATGGCTGTGTTGGTCGAAATGACGACAAGGAGTAGGGTAGAAGCTTGTTGACGGCTTTTATTCAAAGTGTAGACAAGAGTTCTCACTTTCTCTCTCTCTCAAAGGTGGCCCTAGAGGAGGCGGTGACGTAGGTGTATGTGAGGCGGAAGTACCCAGTCTCAGTCTTATTCCCGTCTGATGTCCGTCTAATTTCAGTCTAGTTTCAGTCTCCGTCTGGTTTCAGTCTCCGTCTGGTTTCAGTCTAGTTTCAGTCTCAGTCTAGTTTCAGTCTGACTGGGGCCTATTGCGGCCCTCTATTTATAATGATTGGGTACGTGACTGGTACACGTGCCGTTGGGACAATGCTTGCCCCAAAGGTTACCCAGCTCATCATAAACTGTCAAAATTTACTAATTTTAATTCAGAATACAGCCTTACCGGCGCCTGATGCAGGCTTAACAAAATAGAAATGTTTTGATTTTCTGACTGGACTTGGTTGAGGCTGGACAGAACCGCCTGTAATATGCACATTTTGCACAAACTATACTGCGCAGTTAAACAGGTGTGTGGACTACGCGATGTCCTGTCATTCCTTCCAGAACATTCCACGTAGTCCCTACCATACCCATACCTATTCGGTAACAATTAATTAATAAGTTGGTCACCTAGTTTAACACGTGCATAGACCGTGCGATGTCCTGTCATGCTTTCCAGAACATCCCACGTAGTCGCTACTAAGTAGGTGCCGTAACAATTTACTGATATTTCGGTCACCTAGTTTGGCCATGCCTTAAAACAACAACCTAACTCTGGCTGCAAACATGAGTAAACAATCCCGCGTTACTGACCTTTAAATATACTACACATCAATACTAGGTCTAAGCAACACTATATACACCACAATAATGCACTATGAAATTAAACACAGCCTAATAAATATATACATGGTTGTTATTAAATAACTAATACTTGTACTCTTATAAAATACACTATAATTTAACTCAGCCCCGCGATCCACAATTATACACGGCTAACATAACAACTTCTGTCAAGGTTCAACAGGTACCCCACTTCCTGTTTACCTAGCGGGAATATTCAAATATCATATCTATTAATGATATTCATGGGGACTTAAGCAGGGCTACTAGCCTGTCTATCTCTATAGGGTTACAATCATCTATCACCAATAATATTATTTGGGCTTAAGCAAGGCTACCAGCCTGCCTACCTCTATAGGGTTACAATCGCCCCTTTCTTCAAACAAGACAATATGTAAGGCATTTCTCAGAATGGCTTACATATTTCTTAACGCAAAGTATCAAGTATTATTAATATTTCAATTTACCACCGCCTCCTTTTAAAAAAAAAATCCCTAAATAGTAACTAGTGGCCATTCCATTCATTTCTCCTTTCAACCTTCTTTCATTCGCATGCGTCATGCAGTATATTTTTAATTATCGCGAAGTTATCCTATTAAACGTTAAACTATTAAACTCTTTTACCTTAATGCACAATATGTACATGTACATACACATATTGTAATTATCTTGGACGTTATACTATAAACATCTCTTTAATATATTCATGCAATATAAAGTCTTATTTACAGTCACAGTTCTATGGTCACAACATCTTAAATTGGCCAGTAATTATATTTCACAGTTCGTCCATTGTAGTTCAAACATATTTCACAGTTCGTCCATTGTAGTTCAAACATATTTCACATTCACAGTCACTTCCATTGTAGTTCGAACATACAATGTATTTAACAGTCACACAGTTCCATGGTAACTACGTCGTTGAAAATCAGTAATATTATTTCACAGTCACGTCCATTTTAGTTTGAACCTATTTAACAGTCACACAGTTCCATGGTAACTTCATCGTTAAAAATCATTCGTAATAATATGGCTGCTCATATATAAAAATCCACAGTTTATCTCCACAGTTGCTGCTTATTTAGTTATATCCAGAGCTTCTTCATGTTCTTAGGTCCGTCATCCACCACGGTTCTTGAAGAGGTCACATTTTGTCTTATCCGCATTAAGACATTGTGATTTTTTTTTAAATTGATTAACGTTAATATCCAGACAAGAGTTGGTCTTGTTAACACCAAGACGTTTCCTTATTGTCTTGTAATAACCGAGACATTATATGTATATCTTTGTCTCGTAAGTCTCTTTAATCATCAAGACGTTAAATATCACGACATAATGTTTCACCGGGTCATTATCATTTCCTTCTTCACATTTAGACATTGTCTTGTTACGACCAAGACGTTACTTTATATCTGTCTATGGAAGACTGAGCTCTTTTCTTAAGTCTGGGTATATTACACTTCGTACTCGGGTTGTAAGGCAGTCTTGTTTACCCGATTCAATTCCTCCACTTCCTGATGGGGCAGTTACATCTGCCTCGGCGAGGTCAACGCCCTCAGGGTAATTTCCTGACATCAGTGTAGGTTTTTCTTTGTTTTCTTGTTCCTGGTGGATGAGTTCCTTGATGTATGTTGTCATCAATTCTTCTAAGGCTGTCATGTCTTCTGTGGATTGGTTACTTTTGTGTCTTTGCATGGTTCTTGAGGCTTGCGAAGCACTCGACTCTGACTTTCCCCTTTTCACTGACCATTTACCTAACCTACATTTCTGACATTTATCCCTAATTCTCCTACGACATAAATATATCACTATAACAACAACTACTACCACACCTACTATCGACAAGTAGGTCGAGAGGGGCAAATCAGATTCCATAGGTTCAAGATCAAATGAATTGTCAAGTTCATTTATCAACTCATCAATGGGGATTTCCTTTATAGGCTTAAGTTTATGGGGTATCTTAATGTTTTTTACATTTGGTAGTCTTTGGGTCATTGGTTTCCAGAGTTCAATGGAGCCTACATAATAATTTGAAATCACCTGTTGAAAATGATCTGTTAGGTTATATTTACTCTCTGAATGATAATATGAGGGCAAGGTCATATATTCATTTGATGCAGAACAACCTTCCGTAAGGGATAAGGTGTTAATAGGGTATCTGATCACCACAGTACCAGATTGGGTTCTATAGGGGCATTTCAGTGTAAAGGTCAAAGATCTATCGTGGACAACTATCCATTGGCCATTGGTCAAATACTGGGCCATAGGGGAAGTGTTTGTATTTTGTACTACTGTAGTACAATATTTAACTAAATTACTGGTCCAATTCATAAAAAGATTAACAATACATTTCTTATTTCCCATTATAGTATACATTGGACTACGAAACCTGCAGTAGTTTTTAACGCTATTTACACATTGATTCATCTCCTCAATTGTCATTGTAACCAATTGTGTTTTCGCTTCATTGATTGCAAGAGCTTCTGCTTCTAATTTATAAGTCGCCAAAATATTTGTTTGATTCGATCCAAGGTACGGAAGAGGAAGGTTATGTGCTCGGTACACAGCAAACTTGCCAATCATGTCTATTAATGGAATGGAAATAACTACAATAAGGCTATCAGTACTAATAAGTGTCGTACAGGTCACTGTCTTATAAAATTCCCAAAGGTCAGTTTCCGGGTCAAAAGGTACTCTTACACCTGGGTCAAGTTTGCTTTCTACTTCTATAAGGAGTTCGTACAAGTCTGGGGGTGAAATGACTGAAGGGCTTAAATGTCCTAGAGATAGCATATTGATCTGAAGTTTCAAATGATTAAGATAATCTCTAGCTAATCCAACTAATTCCTTTGCTTCACTAAGGGCCCTGTCGATCTTAGTGTATGTAACTGCATCAATATCTTGTATTGCTTCTGTTAAATTTAGAGCTATGCTTCTTAGTTCACTAAGGTATCAATCACGTCATTTATATCCTTCTATTATCAGTGATTTGACCTTGTGCAGCATGAATTATTGTTAAGCTTTTCCCTTACTGCAAGCTGAAGATTTGACTTGATTACGTCTTAAGAGGTTTACGTTAGTTTTGATTGTATTGATATCACCTTCATCTAAAGTACCAAACAGGAAATTCAGTGCTTTACCTATTATAGGAATTAAAGCTCTTTTAGTTCTGGCTTGATGTAGTGTCCTAATGTCGGTAAGTTCTGACTGAAGAAAGTCTTGTGTATTTCTTGAATTTTCAACTTCATGGTTCAGTATTATAAGGTTGTTATTAAGATCTAATCTCTGCTAGGATGCTTTTACTTTGGTTATTTCTGACAGACTAGTATTTAACTTTCTAAGAACTTCCTCGTAAGGATTAAGATTAAGAACAAAAGCTTAAGCCATAAGGGATTTTTCGGAGCCTAATATTTTGTCGTCTGAAACGATAAAAAAAAACGATTCACTAATGAATCTCGTTATTGATCACGAAGAAAATATTTCAGACATTTTTTAAATAGCTCTGAATTGTCCTCAGAGTCTCTTGATATATTTCTCTTAACTTTCTTTGTCTGGTTCTTAGAATCTACATTTTTTCTATTGTGGAGCCTATCATCTTGACATGTTTTATCTACTGCGGTGGAGATTTGGGGCGTAACTTCATTTGCTAATTTATGTACCGCATCAATCTCCATGTCATCAGCAGTACAACCCGTCTCAGACGCATCTACAAAATCATCATCATCGTCATCTGTCTGAGTGTCAGCGTTATTGTTTTCATTTAACTTACCTTTCAATTGTGATAAAGGTATAAGTTCATCATCTGAATCAATAGGACTAGCTTTGTCCAATTCTCGAGTCCGGAGCCTTTGTCTTAGCTCCATTAACGGAATATCATCCTCAGAGTCCGAGTCTGACCTTTCTTGTCTTCTATATCTTATGACTCTTTCTTGTCTTCTATATCTTATGACTCTTTTTAAGGATGTTTCCTCCTCAGACTCCTCTGAACTGCTCTCAGGGGGAACTACATATGTCGATTTCCTTAAAGGTCGACCTATATTATCTTTGGGCAACTCCCATTCATCAACATTTGCTAATCGTAAATGCCTCGCGTGTGTCTTCGTGACTTCACCTGTAAGCTGGTTTCTTACCTTAAAACTTACTGGTCCAGTTTGCTCAATATTAACCTATAGTAAGGTGTCCATTTATTGTCCAGTTTTGAGGTACGCTTATGGTTTCTTATGTAAACCGGATCTCCTGTCTTAAGATGTTCTCGTCTTTACAGTTCCTATCAGCGAGTTTCTTCTGTTTCTTCTTCGCTTGCTTCATGTGTCTATGCACTAGAACAAAGGACTTATGTTGCTGCTCTAAGGCGATCTTGTGTAACTCTTCACCGGCATACCGCCGTCTTGGCTTTAAGATTGTGTCCAAGGGGAGTACTACATCGCGGTTATAAAGCAGGAAGAAAGGCGAAGCCTTTGTTACCTCACTGGTATGAATCTTACTGCGGCCAATACTTGGTTCAAGAAAAGATCCCACGTGTTAACGTTTTCTTTGATCTTCTTGGCCAAAATGTCTACCATCGTTCTATGAAATCTCTCCACTTTTCCATTTGACTGAGGGCAATAATAAGAAGTGGTAACATGGTGGATATTCAATGCTTCTAGTGTCTCCTTTACTGATCTAGCGATATTCTCTGAACCGTTATCTGTAACCAGTTCTAATACGCTACCATATCTTGGGAATAGTTCTTCCAAGATAAGATGTACAATGTTTGCTGCTGATTTGTCAGGGACTGGAAATGCTTCCGGAAAGCCAGAGTAAACATCTATGAACGACACGATGTATTTGTTTCCTGATAATGTCTGGGGATAAGGGCCTGACAAATCCATTGCTACCTTAGCAAAAGGGTATGGGGGTATCTGGCTGTCTTGAAGAGGAGGATGAGGGTTACTGTGACTTCTTGTCTGACAAGTCACACACTTTTCAATGTGTTGGTGAACCTTCTTGTATAACAAAGGAAAATAATACTTCTTTCTTATTACGTCATATGTTTTGTCAACTGCCATATGACCTAGGAAATCATGATACTGTCTTATCACCATTCCTTCAAGTTCCTTCGGAATGTAAAGTCTCAAGACCGGGTCATCTGATTCCGCGTTTGACAAATAATACACTAAGTTATCTACAACCAAGAAGCGCTCCTCCTCACTCTTGGTTGCTTGTCCATTACAAAGTCTAAGTCTCAGCTTTGATATGTCTTCGTCATTGTCTTGAGTTTTTCTTATGTCTATGTCTTTAGGGAGATCCATATGAGGTTTAACAATATCGTCTGGAGTATCAACTGTACTACTGACAAAGTCTCTTGGCTTAAATTTGTTAGAGTTGAGAGCTCCAATCTCTAAGGCTCTGTCATCTACGTCCAAGACATCATGAATGTCTTTAGTTTCCTGGGTTTCTCCTTGCTTATCCTCAGCTTCTTCCGCTGTATCTGTTGGTAGTCGCGATAGTAAGTCCGCGCAACAATTAAATCTACCTTCAATATATTCTACCTTACAATTATAGGACGCTACAGTAAGGGACCATAAGGAGAGTTTCTTATTCAATGTCTTCTTGTCTGAGAATATGTAAGAAAGTGGGCGATGGTCCGTTCTTATTACAAAGGAACTGTTGTGTAAGTAGTTATCAAGCTTCTGAAGAGCATATACCACAGCAAAAGCTTCCTTCTCTATCACAGACCACCTACGCTGTGTTGGGCTAAGCTTATGTGACAAGTAATAAAGTGGCATTTCTTCACCTTCCTTTGTCTTCTGTGTAAGACAAGCTCCTATGCATGTGTCTGATGCATCTGTATAAAGCACATATGGTAGGTTTGGGTCTGGGTATGCTAGTAGAGGTACTACTGTAAGACTTTCTTTAAGATAGTCAAATGACTTCTGACATTCTTCAGTCCATTTGAACCTAGCATACTTCTTGGTTAGTTCTGTAAGACATTCCGCTATTTTTGAGAAGTTGGGGATGTGCTTCCTGTAGTAACCGCACATTCCAATGAATGCTCTTACATCTCTTACGCAAGTAGGGGTTGGTAAGGCCCTAATAGCTTCAACTTTCTTTTGGTCCGGCTTTACACCTTTGTCCGTAATCATAAAGCCAAGATATTCCGTCTCTTTCTTGAAGAAAGTGCATTTCTTAAGCTTTAGTTTGAGACCATGTTGTCTTAACTTTTTGAAGACTATCTGTAAGTGTTTCAGGTGTTCTTCGGCTGTTCTACTGTAAATTATGACATCATCAAGGTAAGCCGTGGCGAATTGTTCACATCCTTGTAAGACAATATTCATCAATTCTTGGAAGACAGCAGGGGCGTTACTTAGTCCGAAAGGCATTCTGTTGAATTGGAATAGTCCTTTGTGACAGGCAAAAGCTGTCTTTTGTTTACTTTCCTCGTCGAGTTCTACTTGCCAATATCCACTTTTTAAATCTAATGTAGTGAAATATCTTGAGTGTCCTAGGAGGGTCAAAATGTCATCTATCAAAGGAAGAGGTACTGACATCGGGGTAACGATCTTATTTAAACTCCTAAAATCTACACACATTCTCTTACTTCCATCTTTCTTATCAACTACCACTAAGCCAAAACTCCAGGGACTTCTAGACCTATCTATGACCTTTGCCTTTAACATCTCGTCAATAGCTTCGTCCACTACTTGACGTTTCTTCAGGGGTGTCCTGTAAGGTCGGTTCTTAATTGGTTTGTGATCTCCTGTTTCTATATGCATCTTAACTGTTTTTGTATGTCCAAGCTGAGAATCCTTTTTGGCGAATAGATCCTTGTTTCTTCTTAATATCTTTAGTGTCTCAGCACTGTACTCGTCTGGTACATCTACCTCCTTAAAGTTTTCTTCGTCTTTGTCATCGTCTTTTGTCGCAGTTATACTTGAAATGTCTTTGTCTTCTAAGGCCTGTGCTTTGCCTACTACACTTCCTCGTTTTAGGTTAATCGTCCTGTTTGTTTGGTTAAGTATCAAGATAGGTATCTTTCGAGGGTTCGTGACCTTTGTTACACCGTTTTGTAAGGTCAAACCAGGTTCATCATATATACAAGTGTCATTTGCTGATATCTCTAAGAGCTTTGATCCTGGTATCTTAAAAGTTCTTGGGAGTCTTACCTGACATACCGTTGCCGTTTGCGGTCTTAACAATGTCTTGTGGGTGGTCCTTATTATTGAGGCAATATGTATGTCTTCCTCTAATTGAACATAGGTCTTACCTATACGCATACATGCAAGGTCAAAATACATTCTAACGCCATTTTGTTTAAGAAAATCTAAACCAAGGATGCAGTTTCTGTTCATGCCATCAACAACATAAAATTTATGTCTTAAGGTCAAATGTCTTATTTGAAATGAAATGTCTGCTGAACCTATTACCTTGAGCGGTGTACTGCTGACGGATTGGAGAGTCATGCTTTCTTTTCTTAGTCGTGGTTTATTCGGTAACATCTTAAAAATCCTATTGCTGATTATGGAAACCTCAGCACCTGTGTTTAAGAGAGCTCTTAATTTTTGTTTACCTATTTTTATCACAGTTGTACTTGGGTTACCCGATATTTCTATTTTCTTAGACACATGCTTCTTATTTCTTTTCAACCTCGCCCCATCGGTTTCCTTATGAAGCGAGGTCTTTAGTTTAACGGCCTACCTTTTCTATTTAATTGGGGGCAGTTCTTTCTTATGTGACCTTCTCCATTACATTGAAAACATCTGAATTGTGATCTTTGTTTATTTCGACCTAATGACTGCACTTGTGGGGGGGTTCTGAGTTTGCACTCTGTTACCTGTACTATACGACCTATTTTGAGTTTGGTTATGATATCTGCTATTGTCTGAATACCTATTTCTAGGGGCTCTATTAAGGGGTGTCTGTCTCTGTGTTTCCCTAAAACTATTTCTGTCTTGTACTGGGCGTGGTCTATGTCTTATGATATTGTTTTGTTTACATTTATAACACTGTCTCTGTCTGGTGTGGTCAATGTCCATTGGTACTTCTCGCCTCGTGTTAGTTTCGTTATGTCTAAGGTTAAAGTATGTGTCTTGCGTAGGGGCTACCTGAGGGTCATATACATGTTCCTGTCTTGGCCTTAAGACCATGTCATTGTCATTATTCATGTCTTGTCTTAGATTGAACCTTTTCCTAAGGTTCTGTTCGCGCATAGCTATATGTACCGCCCTCTCTAATGTGTCTGGGTCCTCGCGCATAACCTTCATCTTAACATAGTCGAAATGCAACCCATCACAAAAGGCGTTAACTAATTGTCTTTGAACAATGCCCTTTTCACATTCCTGGGCATCAGGATACGCGTCTTCTGCTACTTGCAGGAGTCGTTCAGCGTATATCTGGACGCTTTCGTCCTGTTTCTGTATCGTTTTACGTAATAAGGCCATAGCTTGATGCGAATCTGTTATGTCAGCGAATCTTTGTTTGAGGAGTTTCTTAAGGTCCTCCCAAGACAGATCTCCCTCTAAATCGTCTAAATATCGTTTGATAAAATCCCCTACTGAACCTACACTTGTTTGATACGCTATATTAGGGATTGCCTTGTCATCTAGCCCTACTAATTTCGCGTATTTTTCTATTTCTTTTATCCAGGTCTTGAATTTAGTGGGGTCACCCTCAAATGACCTAACGACCTGGAAAACTCCCTGCGCTGTCATAGCTGCAGAGAAGTTCTTAAAATGTTGTGCCATGTTTCTGAACACTACCTCACTATCGTCCTGAGCAATATTCTGATCTGTGGGCATATTTTGATTTTGTTCTGTCTGTGTTAGACCTGCCATACGCTCAGTTAATTGGGCCATGTCTACATCTAAATTGAGAGACATATTTTTTTTTTAATATTGCCAAAATATGTATACTGACAGTACCTGGTTTCTAACTAACCAAACTATACCACTAAATACCTAAACAACATTAAAAATGGTCAGCTACTAGAGGTACTAATCAAAGTAGAGAAATTTCGCTTACCTTTAGCCGTCTGTTTCTTCGTCTTCAGGTTCTTTCTTTTCTTCTTTATATTGAAGATCCTGGTCACGCAGCACCAAATAACATAACCCCTTACCCCACCTTGTCGTCCTATGGATGGCTGTGTTGGTCGAAATGACGACAAGGAGTAGGGTAGAAGCTTGTTGACGGCTTTTATTCAAAGTGTAGACAAGAGTTCTCACTTTCTCTCTCTCTCTCAAAGGTGGCCCTAGAGGAGGCGGTGACGTAGGTGTATGTGAGGCGGAAGTACCCAGTCTCAGTCTTATTCCCGTCTGATGTCCGTCTAATTTCAGTCTAGTTTCAGTCTCCGTCTGGTTTCAGTCTAGTTTCAGTCTGGTTTCAGTCTGACTGGGGCCTATTGCGGCCCTCTATTTATAATGATTGGGTACGTGACTGGTACACGTGCCGTTGGGACAATGCTTGCCCCAAAGGTTACCCAGCTCATCATAAACTGTCAAAATTTTACTAATTTTAATTCAGAATACAGCCTTACCGGCGCCTGATGCAGGCTTAACAAAATAGAAATGTTTTGATTTTCTGACTGGACTTGGTTGAGGCTGGACAGAACCGCCTGTAATATGCACATTTTGCACAAACTATACTGCGCAGTTAAACAGGTGTGTGGACTACGCGATGTCCTGTCATTCCTTCCAGAACATTCCACGTAGTCCCTACCATACCCATACCTATTCGGTAACAATTAACTAATAAGTTGGTCACCTAGTTTAACACGTGCATAGACCGTGCGATGTCCTGCCATGCTTTCCAGAACATCCCACATAGTCGCTACAAAGTAGGTGCCGTAACAATTTACTGATATTTCGGTCACCTAGTTTGGCCATGCCTTAAAACAACAACCTAACTCTGGCTGCAAACATGAGTAAACAATCCCGCGTTACTGACCTTTAAATATACTACACATCAATACTAGGTCTAAGCAACACTATATACACCACAATAATGCACTATGAAATTAAACACAGCCTAATAAATATATACATGGTTGTTATTAAATAACTAATACTTGTACTCTTATAAAATACACTATAATTTAACTCAGCCCCGCGATCCACAATTATACACGGCTAACATAACAACTTCTGTCAAGGTTCAACAGGTACCCCACTTCCTGTTTACCTAGCGGGAATATTCAAATATCATATCTATTAATGATATTCATGGGGACTTAAGCAGGGCTACTAGCCTGTCTATCTCTATAGGGTTACAATCGTCTATCACCAATAATATCATTGGGGCTTTAAGCAAGGCTACCAGCCTGCCTACCTCTATAGGGTTACACATTTTCAAGTTGCCTGGTACTGATCGTTAGCGTATGTCGTTTACTTCGGATACTCCGGTTTTTTTCCCCATTACTAAACCTGTCACGTCATTAAATGACTATGGATATTGATAGGACTTAAATTACAATTACATTTTTCTCCCTAATAACATTTAAATTTCGTTATAACGAGAATAAAAACTGTTTGCATTTGTATTGAAATAGGTTTTTATTCACTCAGTGGCGTAGGACGATGAAACGTAATGGGAGGGGGGGGGGGGGCAAAGGTCATCAATATTTTGTAATCCCCCCCCCCGACCCCCGTCACACCTACAGGAGGAGATTAGTTCAACACACACAAAACCATATATACTTTAAATACTTTTTTCATATATCATTAAATTTAATCCTTGTACGCATATATAGACAGTGGGGTCGCTCAAAAGTAAATTAACGAATACGCAAATTGGCCAAATTAGCGTGGAGAGCGTCGAAGGCGCGAGATTTTTGGGTCTGGGGGTCGACCACGGGAAAAATTTTACGATTTAGAATGGCTGTGATGAGTTTTACAATGTATTTTGACGATTTTGCGAGCTCCTAAGGCGCGAGATTTTGGTGTTTGGGGGTTCGGAGGTCTCCCACGGGAAAAAATACGATTTAGAATGGCTAAGATGTGTTTTACGATGCATTTTGATGAATTTGCGCGAGCGCCCGAAGGCGCGAGATTTTGGTGTTCGGGGCGTTCGAGTGTCTCCCCCGGAACAAATATTACGATTTAGAATGGCTAAGATGAGTTTTTTTACGATGCATTTTGATGAATTTTGCGAGACGCCCGAGGGCCGGGCGACGAGGGCAGTTTGGAGGTTTCGGTGGGGTCGTGTGGGGTCTCCCCCGGGAAAAAATTACGAGTTTATGAATGGCTGAGCGATGAGTTTTACGATAGTAGTTTTAGAATGATTTTAAAGCGATACATTACAATGATTGAATTTTTCGAATTGAAAAGATCCTGCACTTAGAAATATATAATTATGATAATTGTGTCGCCATATCATTGTGCAAGCCTGCTCGATCTGACATACCGGCTTCACAACCATCGGCGCATTGTTTTGTAGCTTCAAAATAAAAATAATGGATTAATTGTTCTTGCTAAGCCATATAAACAAAAGTCCTCTTTTTAGAAGACATTTTTTGATAAATCACAAATGTAAAGTACGTAGAACTCCCTTAAAGGCCCACTACTTTTCCGGAGCAAAATTTAAAGGTTCTTAAAAACATTAATACCAAAAGAAAATATATATCGATGGCTTAAGATGAGGTTACAACACCAAACATATGCAAGATTTCCTGTCTAATGTACGATAACAGTGGAGATTCATTTCGCTGTTTTGCCGTGTGGCGCAGTGATAGTCAACTACCGCGCGGCATTTAGGACACGGCGGGAAACATAAAACGACCCGCGTTATGAAAATAACATTTTATTTATTCTAATTAAACAGTTCTGAAGATGATGATTGTGTGCTAGTAAACGTTATAGTTAATAACTTCTGCGACTCTACAAAATTATTGATCTCGTTTTACATTCCTATTTTTTAAAGATTAAAAGCCGTTTTCGGAAAATGGTAGTGGCCCTTTAATGGACATTTTTTAGTGTAGTTCATGTGTATTGAAATTCTACTATAAAGAAAGGTTTGAAACATTATGTGCTTGAAACGTTTTAGGAAATGCGCTGCTCAGCGGAAATTTTTTTTTTTTAGGAATTAAGTACGAAAAATCGTGCAGAAACCATTGTTTCTTTCAAATATTGCATTTTTTAGAACATTCAGTCGGCGAAAAATTGGGGGGGGGGCGGGGGGGTGCAAATAAAAGACTATGTTTGACCGTTTCACCAAGTACGCCCCTGTCTCTTGTACGATAAAATACGCTCATAAATTTCATTATACATCAATAAGTCGGAGACAATAAACCCTCTGAAATACAAAGAACACATGAAATATACCTGTATATACTGTAGACTTTAAGTAGGTGTCTAATATTATAATGTAGTCGTATGATATCTAATGTGTCCCAATAAATTTGTTTGGTGTGCACTTTCTTATTTCAGTTTTTGGCGAGGGTCACCTCGCATTGTGAATCGTGGTTGCAAAATTATCTCTACAGTGCACTCATTTCCTCAATATGATTGGCATTAGAAATTGCTCGCAGATACTAGCGCTCCTAGCGGCAGTGTATAGTCAACAAACTTTGATTTTACCGGCGGAATATTAAAATAGCAAATTTTGAATATGAAAGTTTACTGAAATAGCGCGTTATCTGTAACGTTGAAATAGGAATAGTATATTATGGCTTCATATCCTTTACTATATACACTATCCAAAAAGATCTTCTGTTTGAAAATTTTCACCTGAATTGTTTACAAAGTATCTGAGACTTTTCGTCCCCAAAATGGTTGTTTACAATGAATGAAGAGTTTCGTCCCAAAAATGCTTCGCTCCGAAGCTGGTTCCCCCCACGTTTTACTCCCCCTATTAGAGACAGTTATCCCGCAAACGGAAAAAGAGAATTAAATATTTCACCTCGAACATCAAAATTGTTACCATAATGAATCTTGAATCA